>NC_064649.1:82611712-82914742 GCF_023864345.2 Schistocerca serialis cubense | reverse complement strand
CGTTATGTTACATACATGAGGGAAAATTTTCAGCGAGTGTTCCACAAAGTTCAGTAAAGTTTCATCTCATGTTCCTGATAGCGCATGAGATTCCTACTAGAACGTGGGAATGACTTACTTCTCTATTTAATCAAGAGGAACGGGTTTTTCTCCATTTCCTCTAATATTGAAATTAAAATTTACGTTTTCAAATGAGGGTCATGCGTCAGCGACAAAAATAGCAAATAATATTTGTGTGAATGTTGATAACTTCCTTGGGAAAAATTGAATTGTAGAAATTGTATCTCTACAAACTATATCTAGTTTTGTAGCCTGAAATGTAAAACACAGTGAACGAATTTGAGATGCCAAAAGGAAACACGAAACAGAGGACTTCTGTTGATACTATTTAAAAATATTCCATTATGTTTGTTATTTCACAAATACACTGGTGTGCGAAACTTAAGGACGAAAGTAACATTCACATGATGTGTCACAGCCAATATACACTCCTGGAAATTGAAATAAGAACACCGTGAATTCATTGTCCCAGGAAGGGGAAACTTTATTGACACATTCCTGGGGTCCGACACATCACATGATCACACTGACAGAACCACAGGCACATAGACACAGGCAACAGAGCATGCACAATGTCGGCACTAGTACAGTGTATATCCACCTTTCGCAGCAATGCAGGCTGCTATTCTCCCATGGAGACGATCGTAGAGATGCTGGATGTAGTCCTGTGGAACGGCTTGCCATGCCATTTCCACCTGGCGCCTCAGTTGGACCAGCGTTCGTGCTGGACGTGCAGACCGCGTGAGACGACGCTTCATCCAGTCCCAAACATGCTCAATGGGGGACAGATCCGGAGATCTTGCTGGCCAGGGTAGTTGACTTACACCTTCTAGAGCACGTTGGGTGGCACGGGATACATGCGGACGTGCATTGTGCTGTTGGAACAGCAAGTTCCCTTGCCGGTCTAGGAATGGTAGAACGATGGGTTCGATGACGGTTTGGATGTACCGTGCACTATTCAGTGTCCCCTCGACGATCACCAGTGGTGTACGGCCAGTGTAGGAGATTGCTCCCCACACCATGATGCCGGGTGTTGGCCCTGTGTGCCTCGGTCGTAAGCAGTCCTGATTGTGGCGCTCACCTGCACGGCGCCAAACACGCATACGACCATCATTGGCACCAAGGCAGAAGCGACTCTCATCGCTGAAGACGACACGTCTCCATTCGTCCCTCCATTCACGCCTGTCGCGACACCACTTGAGGCGGGCTGCACGATGTTGGGGCGTGAGCGGAAGACGGCCTAACGGTGTGCGGGACCGTAGCCCAGCTTCATGGAGACGGTTGCGAATGGTCCTCGCCGATACCCCAGGAGCAACAGTGTCCCTAATTTGCTGGGACGTGGCGGTGCGGTCCCCTACGGCACTGCGTAGGATCCTACGGTCTTGGCATGCATCCGTGCGTCGCTGCGGTCCGGTCCCAGGTCGACGGGCACGTGCACCTTCCGCCGACCACTGGCGACAACATCGATGTACTGTGGAGACCTCACGCCCCACGTGTTGAGCAATTCGGCGGTACGTCCACCCGGCCTCCCGCATGCCCACTATACGCCCTCGCTCAAAGTCCGTCAACTTCACATACGGTTCACGTGCACACTGTCGCGGCATGCTACCAGTGTTAAAGACTGCGATGGAGCTCCGTATGCCATGGCAAACTGGCTGACACTGACGGCGGCGGTGCACAAATGCTGCGCAGCTAGCGCCATTCGACGGCCAACACCGCGGTTCCTGGTGTGTCCGCTGTGCCGTGCGTGTGATCATTGCTTGTACAGCCCTCTCGCAGTGTCCGGAGTAAGTATGGTGGGTCTGACACACCGGTGTCAATGTGTTCTTTTTTCCATTTCCAGGAGTGTAGTTGGATGAAATTTGGACAGTACGTAGAAAGAACTGCTACAGTATATTACAGAATGCAGCTAAAAAAAATACACAATGAGACGAAGATAAAGGACACTTTTATTCAAAGACAATAATTACAAGGGTTTCCCAGAAAGTAATGCACCGAATTTTTTTCTCAGCCGAAAACAATGCTACGAATGCGAAACATTACATTTGTATTATCTGAAGCCTCCTGAGAGAGTGTGAGAAGTTTCCATTACTTACGACAGATAGCGTAGCTGCAGGACAGTATCAAAATGGCGTCTCTAGGTGATGTACATTACAAGCAACGTACCATAATTGAATTTCTCACTGCAGAGAAAGAAACTGTAGGGAATATTCACAAACGTTTCTGCAAAGTCTACGGAGCATCTGTCGTCTACAGAAGTACAGTTAGTCCCTGGGCACGGAGGGTGACGTCATCAGAAGGCGGTTCGGCTGAGCTCCACGATTTGCAGCGACCGGGGAGACCGTCCGCAGCTGTCACACCTGACACACCTGACCTAGCCCCCTGGGACTTCCACTTCTTTGGGCCACTAAAGGATGCCATTCGCGGAGGACATTTTGAGGACGATGAGGAGATGATTCACACAGTGAAGCACTGGCTCTGCCACCAGGACAAGAATTTGTACCGACAGGGCATACAAGCCCTTGTTTCGCGCTGGAGGATGGCCAGAGAATGGGATGTAGATTACGTGGAAGAATATGTTGTGTAGATGAAACACCATTCTTTCGTGTGTGTAATTCTCGTTATGTTCAATAAGGAATTATTAAAGAAAAAAATGCGATGCTTACTTTCTGGGCAACCCCTGTACATTGAAGTCACGGCGATTTATGATTGTCTTCTGGACATTACAAAAGGCGGGTCTTGGTTGTTAATAGGGTATGTGATGACTGCGGACAGTAATGGATGCTCTGTAACGTGTGTGTTGACTGCAAGGTTGGTAAAGAGTTGTTGTGGTAGGACATTCCATTCGTTCACCAGCGCAGTTGAGAAATGCTGGATGGCTGTTGGTGCATGTGGATGTGCTGCGATATGTCTCCCCAACGCATTTCACACTGGCTTTATGGGATTTATGTCTGGGGGAATGAAAAGGCCCGTCCATTCGCCGAATGCTCTCTTGCTCCAAGAGCTTCTCCATCTGTGCTGTTGAATGTGCTCACCCATTATCATAAAAAAATAAAATAAAGTGTGTACTAGAAAAAATAGTAAGAGAATGGAAACAAAAAGTAAAAGAAGAGAAGCTATCACAAATAAGACTGTGAACTAAAAACAAAGGTATTTAAATTCACTGTTTAGCATTTGTGGATGATTTTGCCATTCTTTCTGAAAACGTAACAAATGCTGGAATACAAATCAACCTTTTAGAAGAAATAGCCAACAAAACAGGTTTAAGAATATCTGTAGAAAAAACAACATTTATGACAAATATTTAAAAAATGCTCCAGAATCCCTAGCAACAGATATTGGCCAGATAAAGAGGGTAAATAAATTTAAATATTTGGGAGAAATTATCCAAGAAAATGGCTTAGAAAAACTCGCTATAGAAGAAAGAGTACATGAAATGGAAGGAGCTTATGGAATAACTAGGAATGTCTACAACAAAAGGTGTCTGTGTAAAAATTTGAAGATACAGCACTACAACACAGCAGTAAAACCAGAATGTCTTTATGCAAGTGAATGTTTAGTACTGAACTACAAATTACACAAACTTGAAGTCCTAGAAATAAAAATCATTTGAAAAATACTTGGACCACCAAAAAATACAGAGGTATGGAAATTAAGAAGCAATGAAGAAGTTCACCACAACATAGAAAATATAAATGAAACACTAAGAAAGAGGCGACTGCTGTTTCTTGGACACTTACACAGAATGAACAGCAACAGGTTTACCAAACAGATTTTTAAATATCATTGGGACAAGAAGTCAACAATAGCTGGGATTCAAGAAGTTAGGAAAGATTTGGAAAGAAACAACATAAGTGAAAAAGATGAAACAGAAAGAGAGATTTTCAAGAAGAAAGTGTTAAAAATGGAAGGATTCCAAGGCAAGAGGGAGAAGAAGACAGGGTCAAAATTGTCTGAGGAGAGAAAAAGGATACATATTGAAAAGATTAAAGAATACTGGAGGAAAAAGAAGGAACAACAAAGAAGGAATCATTGAAATTGGTGCATGGTCCTTAGATGACCCAAACGAAGAAAGAAAGAACAAGAGAGAAAATAAAAAAAATAAAAAATGTCAGGGCCAAATAACCCCTGAAAAAACGCACATGGGGAACCAGTACAGTGTCACAATAACGTTCAAAGACTTGGAGGTCAATGCGTCTATGAAACATAATGCCACTCCATTCCATAACACCTGGACCGCTAAAACATATTCGACAATGTTCCTTTCTGAATTACGTGTTCCTACCTCTCGCTGTTTGAGAGTGCATCCAGAATCACAACTCAGACTGAATCTTAAGAGCTACGTGATCCCACTCCTCGTTAGTCCAGCCCCTATGCTCTTGGCGTTGTCTTAAATGGTGGTACTTATGAGCAGTTGTCAATGGAACTCATCATACTGGTCATCAGGCAAAGAGACCACCACTATGAAGTGGCTATGCCAATGTTGGGAGTGAGAGTCCTGCTAAATGTGATTTTAATTGCACTCGGTATTTGACACAGGTCCCTTCTTGCCTGTCACACATTTGCCACTGTAGCTGACCATGGTTGACTACCTCCTCTCCACAGGCAGGAGTGCCTTTGGCTTGGAATGCTCCCGATGCACGTGAAACAATGCTGTGAGCAATATCAAACTCCAGACCTTCACTCTTCACTCTTTGTCCTTCTTCCAGCTTCCCGATGATTCTCCTCTGTGTGACGCCCATCTTCTTGTGCATGACTTGGAGACCTCTGGCAACATTCTGCCACACTTTCATTCATTACCGCGGTATTACTAACATATTATATTACTTCATCTACAATGAAGAGCCACAAAAACTGGTACACCTGCCTAATATCGTGTAGGGCCCCCACGAACACAAAGAAGTGCCGCAACACGACGTGGCATAGACTCGACTAAGGTCTGAAGTTGGGGGCATTGACACCCTGAATCCTTGTCCTGCTAGAACTGCCCAAGTCCGTCGGAATGCACAATGTGTCACCTGTCAGAGTCGCCTCAGAGGCCCCATATCACTCCAACTGCACACGCCCTACACCATTACAGAGCCTCCACCAGATTGAACAGTCCCCTGCTGACATGCAGGGGTCATGGATTCATGAGGTTGTCTCCAATGGCACCCCATACCATTACGCCGGGTGATACGCCAGTATGGCGATGCCAAATACACGCTTCCAATGGTTTCTCCACGATGTCACCAAACACGGATGCGACCATCATGATGCTGTAAACAGAACATGGATTCATCCGAAAAAATGAGGTTTTGCCATTCGTGAACCAAGGTTCGCCGTTGAGTACACAATCGCAGGCACTACTGTCTGTGATGCAGCGACAAGGGTAACCGCAGCCATTTTCTCCGAGCTGATAGTCCATGCTGCTGCAAACGTCGTCGAACTGTTCGTGCAAATGGTTGTTGTCTTGCGAACGTCCCCATCTGTTGACTCAGGAATCGAGACGTGGCTGCACGATCCGTTACAGCCATGCAGATAAATGCCTGTCATCTCGACTGCTAGTGATACGAGGCTGTTGGAACCCAGCACGGCATTCCGTATTACCCTCCTGAAGCCATCGATTCTATATTCTGCTAACAGTCATTGGATCTCGACCAACGCAAACAGCAATGTCGCGATACGATAAACCGCAGTCGCGATAGGCTACAATCCGACCTTTATCAAAGTCGGAAACGTGATGGTACGCATTTCTCCTCCTTATCCAAAGCATCACAAAAACGTCTCACCAGGCAACGGCGGTCAACTGCTGTTTGTGTATGAGAAATCTGTTGTAAACTTTCTTCATGTCAGCACGTTGTAGGTGTCGCCACCGGCGCCAACCTTGTGTGAATGCTCTGAAAAGCTAGTCATTTGCATATCACAGCATCTTCTTCCTGTCGGTTAAATTTCGCGTGTGTAGCACGTCAACTTCGTGGTGTAGCAATTTTAATGGCCAGCAGTGTATAAGGCTGAAATTTTTTTTATTATTTTCTTACTGTTGGACAATGATGGCACTTTTTCCAGACATACAGGGAAATATGAACGTAAGTTGTAAATTCTCTTGGGGTACCCAAGATAAACCTCTGCAATGTGCCCAGTGTTGGTATCGTCTGGTACATTTTCCGCTACAAAAGCAGTTAGAAACCCCAGCTCTGAAGATGTGCAGCATACCCCAATGTGGCAAGAGGGCCACTCATCACGTGGCGATACTTTATCTGCCTTGTCTACTTTAAGTAGCTGCAGTACCAACTCCTAAAGATGCGCAGTGCACTTTGATGTGGCAGGAGGGCCAGTCATCACACTAAGATGCTTGCTCCATATTGTCTAGTTCAAACAGCTGGGAACATATCTCTGAAGATGTGCACTGCCTCTCAATGCAGCAGTATGGCTGCTCATCACACTGTAATACTGTCTCCACTTTGTCTGCTTCATGCAGTTGTGAGCCGAGCCTCAAATTGTGTAGTGCACCTCAGTGTGGTCGAGGGCCACTCATCAGGCTGTGTATTGTATCCAATTTGTCTACTGCAAGCAGTTGGAAGCCCAGCCCTGCATACGTGCAGCAGATCTCAGTGCAGCAGGGGGGCTCTCGTTACAATATGATACTTGCTCCATTTTGTGTACTTCAAGAAGCTGTATGCCCAGCCTAGGAGATGTGCAGTGCACCTCTATGTAGTAGGTGGATCACCCATCACACTGCTTCTCTTATCTACTTCGAGCAGCACAAAACTCAGCCCCAAAGACATTCAGTTCTCCTCGATGTGGCAGAAGGACTGC
The DNA here is from genome assembly GCF_023864345.2 of Schistocerca serialis cubense. Lineage (NCBI taxonomy): Eukaryota > Metazoa > Arthropoda > Insecta > Orthoptera > Acrididae > Schistocerca > Schistocerca serialis. Next base: position 82,907,884 of record NC_064649.1, on the reverse strand, counting down.
TTATCTCGCGGTGATTCTGGCTCCATATTCTCTGCTTCCAACACCTGGAGGCTCAGCATCAAATACGTTCAGCAACTCTCACTGCTGCTCCCCTCAGGGGCTCGGCATTCGTCTGCTGGGTACAGGGTTGGCTGACTCGGAGGTTAATGAGCTGTGGACCGGTGGGCACCACCAGTCCTCTGTCACCATAAACTCTGGGCATGCTTCAGCAACCACTGTGTGGAGTAGTTGTGGATTGCTGTGTGTCACACGGCCAGTGATCTCGGCTTAAGCAAGTGGGTCCCCCAATCTTAAAGTGTGCTGCACGCCAATGAGATGCAAGGTTATAGAGATGAGACATCGTTTGCGGACGACCTGCGCTGATCTGCCGTACGTCAGTTGCATAAGGCTTAATCAGGAAAGCGGGACACGGCCTGAATGCACCTATATTTCCCACCAAGTGAGGTGGCGCAGTGGTTAGCACACTGGTCTCACATTCGGGAGGACGTCCGTTCAATCCCGCGTCTGGCCATTCTGATTTAGGTTTTCCGTGATTTCCCTAAATCGCTCAAGGCAAATGCCAGGATGGCCCCTTTCAAAGGGCATGGCCGACTTTCTTCCCCCTCCTTCCCTAATCTGATGATACCGATGACCTCCTGTCTGGTCTCCTATCCCAAACCAATCCAACCTCTGTATTTCCCTAACTGTTCGTGAGGCTGAGATGAAACCTTCAAAATTAAATTCTTCAGCTTCCCGCATGGTGGGAGTATCATCTGGGAGTAGTCACAGTTATCATAGTGAACAAGGGAGGTTACTCCTCCCGATAATCCATTGGTCTTTACCAATCGGGCTCAAGGATTCATAAATCAGAACGTTTTTCTGGTGATCAAGAGGACGAGAGGACGTTTGTAAAACTGTCCCCTTTCTGTTCAGTGGAGCTTGCTGAATCTGAAATCTATTAAACGATTGTGTACTGGTCCTTGTTGTTTAAAACTGACAAGTCAAAGCATTTGGAACTTAGTAAGAACTCACAAAAATTGAATAACTATAATATTATTGCTGAGATCACACCTCTCTCAACTCAAGAAAGGGTGTAATCACATAGCATGATATTATGAACATGAACACCATAGAAACAAGAATTGGCATCATATGGAATAGTCGATGAAGTATAATAGATGTGAAGGGATAATGGAGGGACTGAGTAGACTGCCACCTTCAATCCCGCTATACTGGCTAAACTTATCATGGCATGATTTCTCCGACTCAGGGTTATGCGCTATATGCCTAATACTATGATGTGCGACGAATGCCAGCGATTTGGCCACACACAACTGATTCATGGACGTGAAGTAATTTGTGGAAAATGTGTAAATTCAGCCCATCGACTTACTGGCGCTGACTGCATGCCTCTGGCGATGTGCATCAACGTCTCTGAAAGTCACCCAGTCTGGAGCCAAGTGCCCAATTTTCGTTAAGGAAGGTACCATCCTGGAAATAAATGTGACAAAGCAGATTCCTTACACAGAAGCCATAAAAACATAACATGACGAAACCCCCTGTCTATGACACTTCTTCCGCTTCCTTGGTGAAGAAATCTGTCATCAAGGTGACTCTTCAATGCAGATGACGTTCAGCGTACCATTCTCCTCCAGAAGCACCTGTACTTTTACCAAAGCGTGGAGGATAAATATATAGCTGTCCAGGCAGCTTTGACAGAAGAAAAAGGAACTGCTTTTACAGAGTGCATAGAAAATGCACCCCCAACAGTGGAGTGCCCCTCCACTTCCCTTTCCCCATCTTCCTTGAAGGGAAAAGTGGCATGGAACGGGTCAAGACATTTGGGTCCAAAACTGTCTTGGGCGCCAGCAGATGGCTGATAGATGAGAGGATGTCATTATGGAGTTAGATGCCTCACCACTAGATCCAGACAGCCCTTCTACTGCCCCTAGCTCTACAAGTGTTTCACAATCCCAGCACAAGGATAGGGGTAGATTAAGACTATGCTGCTGACATGGCTTCCATAGTCTAATAGCATAGGAATGAAAGATGACCTTAATGGTGATAAGGAGAAATGTGGTAAAGTGGTGTTCATCAAGGACATATTCCACTTCTCACTCATGCCCTTAATCGCAAGGCTACAGTTTCTCATTGTTACAATAATGGCCCATGTTAATGTCGCAATGTGCTCTGTGTAGATCACACACAGCGAGCCCATTAACAGTGACATCCTCATACAGCTTATTATTGAAATTCCCTGTTCCTTTCTTTTGTTAGGAGACTTCAATGCACACAGTGCACTGTTGGAATCCAACATGACTTGCTCCCAAGTTCGTATAGTTAAAGATCTGAAACAAACTGCAGACATCGTACTGGTCATGGACGCAATTCAGCACTGCTACAGGTTTGTCTACAGTAATAGACCTCTTCTTCTGCTCACCCTCCCTTGCATACACTTCTCAGTGAGAAGTGGATGACGACCTTTATGACAGCGACCACTTACCCATCTGGACCTATCTGCCAGATGCAGCAGATCACAGAAGGATGCCACCGGGTTGGTTGTTCAGAAAGGCATCCATTCCCAGATCATCAGGGGCACCAAGTAAGCAGCATGTCCCATGGCGGAGTGGTGAGTGTCATTCTGCAGTCAGGGGCAAGAGGAAGGCTATGTGAAGATTACTTTGGTGCACTACAGCTACGAATCTTGCAGCCTCTCGTCTGGTGAGGGCAAAGACAAGGAAAATAATTTGCGACGCAAGCAGAGGTCTTTCCATGAGTTCCGGATCTCATCAGTACTTGATTAGAATTTGTTGCGGCTGGAGTCACACAAGTACACAAGTTAATATGCTGCCACATATGGTACACGCCATTCTACACTCCTGGAAATTGAAATAAGAACACCGTGAATTCATTGTCCCAGGAGGGGGAAACTTTATTGACACATTCCTGGGGTCAGATACATCACATGATCACACTGACAGAACCACAGGCACATAGACACGGGCAACAGAGCATGCACAATGTCGGCACTAGTACAGTGTATATCCACCTTTCGCAGCAATGCAGGCTGCTATTCTCCCATGGAGACGATCGTAGAGATGCTGGATGTAGTCCTGTGGAACGGCTTGCCATGCCATTTCCACCTGGCGCCTCAGTTGGACCAGCGTTCGTGCTGGACGTGCAGACCGCGTGAGACGACGCTTCATCCAGTCCCAAACATGCTCAATGGGGGACAGATCCGGAGATCTTGCTGGCCAGGGTAGTTGACTTACACCTTCTAGAGCACGTTGGGTGGCACGGGATACATGCGGACGTGCATTGTCCTGTTGGAACAGCAAGTTCCCTTGCCGGTCTAGGAATGGTAGAACGATGGGTTCGATGACGGTTTGGATGTACCGTGCACTATTCAGTGTCCCCTCAACGATCACCAGTGGTGTACGGCCAGTGTAGGAGATCGCTCCCCACACCATGATGCTGGGTGTTGGCCCTGTGTGCCTCGGTCGTATGCAGTCCTGATTGTGGCGCTCACCTGCACGGCGCCAAACACGCATACGACCATCATTGGCACCAAGGCAGAAGCGACTCTCATCGCTGAAGACGACACGTCTCCATTCGTCCCTCCATTCACGCCTGTCGCGACACCACTGGAGGCGGGCTGCACGATGTTGGGGCGTGAGCGGAAGACGGCCTAACGGTGTGCGGGACCGTAGCCCAGCTTCATGGAGACGGTTGCGAATGGTCCTCGCCGATACCCCAGGAGCAACAGTGTCCCTAATTTGCTGGGAAGTGGCGGTGCGGTCCCCTACGGCACTGCGTAGGATCCTACGGTCTTGGCGTGCATCCGTGTGTCGCTGCGGTCCGGTCCCAGGTCGACGGGCACGTTCACCTTCCGCCGACCACTGGTGACAACATCGATGTACTGTGGAGACCTCATGCCCCACGTGTTGAGCAATTCAGCGGTACGTCCACCCGGCCTCCCGCATGCCCACTATACGCCCTCGCTCAAAGTCCGTCAACTGCACATACGGTTCACGTCCACGCTGTTGCGGCATGCTACCAGTGTTAAAGACTGCGATGGAGCTCCGTATGCCACGGCAAACTGGCTGACACTGACGGCGGCGGTGCACAAATGCTGCGCAGCTAGCGCCATTCGACGGCCAACACCGCGGTTCCTGGTGTGTCCGCTGTGCCGTGCGTGTGATCATCGCTTGTACAGCCCTCTCGCAGTGTCTGGAGCGAGTATGGTGGGTCTGACACACCGGTGTCAATGTGTTCTTTTTTCCATTTCCAGGAGTGTATGAGGATTGCATGGGAGGCAATGGGGTCACCTTCACAACAGATCACATGAGCTAGAAGGCCCAAAAATCAGCATATATAACAAAGTGAAAACACTACTGGCGATCGGCATTCTTAACCTGGAGGAAAAAGGCCTATGAACATGTGTCCAGAATGATATCATTTCCATGGTAGATGGCGCAGGTGCATTACTGTTCCTCTGACCACTTTCCTAGTGTTTCTTGTGTGTCACAGATTGTGTCATTGATGCAGTGTACTGCAGGCATCAGAATGGTCTGGCATTCATATTGGGAACAAGCTGAGATGGTGTTTGTGTACTGCCAAGCAGCTGGAAATGATCGCAAGGTAGCATGGCTATATCAAAACCAGTACCCCCACTGACACCAACCACATCACACAACATTTCATGCAGTTTTTGGGTGTTTGTGTGATCATGAGTCCTTTCAGGCAGATGAATATGCAATGAGCCGACAGAACGTGCATACACCAGATTTAGAGGCTCGGGTTCTTCAAGATATTGAGACAAACTCTAGTACAAGCTCCAGGGAAATGTCCCACCGACAAGGTATAACCCACAGCTCGATTATGTGTATACTGCATGACAACCGCTATGATCCCTATCACATGCAATCCCATGGAGGTAACTTTGAACGTCTATTGCAACGTGGATGTGATGCAGCTCTCTACTATGTTACGAGACAATCTGTTGTCACTGCATGCACACCATGCACTTCTGGATACATGTTCCTAGGATCTTTTTTTCGTCCATTTCCAGTCAGGAATCCATCCCTTCAGTTTGTCATTTTTATTAATGTATACACTGCATATTTTGTAAATAAATCATTAAAATGTACTTCCTGTATATACAGAATGATTAAAGTGTAAATATTGTGTATAGGAAGACAATGTAAGTTTTGTATATACTAATAAAATTGCAAACAAAGTGTTTAAATTCTTCTAGCTTTTGTGTAACTTGCCTGATAGTGACGTGTCTTCAGCAAAATTATTTTGTAAATAAAACTAATGCATATCTAGGTAAGAAAAAAGACTATAAATATATCAACAAAAAGTTATAAATTATTATATATGAGAGAAAAATAGCTTTGTAAAAAAGGGCTATGTGTATAATAAATAGTTTTCCAAATAAAGAAGAGAAATTTTTAATAACAATAAAAAATTATTGTACATAATGTATTACAATAACAAAGCTGTTAATAATAAACCATTAATTAATCTGTTATGTCATTGTTACTATTCCAAAACATTACCATTATAGAGTTATTCTTTATAACAAACCTGAATTTCTCCTCATGATGCAGAGACCTAAAATTAAAGGGACCTTGCAACTGAGCTAGTTATAAAAGATAATAAAGGGGAGGAGGAGGAGCTTGAATCCTATTAGTCCACAGGAGGGGGAGGATTTCTCGCCATTTTGATGAGCTCCCATTCGTCCCATGTGTTCCCTATGTGGCCAGTATCAAGTTTCATCATGAGCTAGTCCACTTGCCTACTGTGTGTGGTTAGGGCTGGCATTCCCCTGGATAACCTTCAATACAACTTTCACAGTTTCCTGAGGTACCCCTGAATGGCCATGATCAACTGCCGGTGATTGCCTCCTGTGGAGGGGAAGGGGTGGCGGGCAGTGGGGTTGTCCTTGAATATAAGTCACCCAAATGTGTAATGTGACATTGGAAGTACTTATCAGTAACCTTGAGGTATGCAACCACTTATAACCAGAGTGTGGGTAGAACCAGTACTACAACCCACTCTTGGTCACCTAAGTATATGTCCTCTTTATGACCATGACTGTGCTGATAGCTATGTTTATCTAGTTCTGCTACGTGTTGTTCGACTTTATGGTCTTTTAAGATCCTCAAGGTTATCTTTTCAGTTCTTGTGTGTGATTACAACTTGGTTTTTTTAACTTATTGTAATTTTTAATAGATTTTTCACCATGAGTGTGTATATTTAGTACAAGCAAGCACGCTAGTGACCTTTCTGTTTAGCTTCCTAACCCACAAATGACCATCATCCTCCTACTATAGAAATAATTAAAGTTAAGCATGTGATTGTTCATCACAAACTACTCCATTACAGAAAAGTGCAACTATTTAAAGATAATTGTCGCTATAAAGGGTTCCAAAATGGATTGTTTTCAGTGGCAGTGGAATTTGAACAAATCAGTAGTATATTTATTGTTAACAGAACATAGCTGCTCGATGACTGACGTACAGCCATCTCCCTGTCAGTGGTGGCACAGGGGTTACCTTTTACAATGTAAAAGTACAGTTTCTATACCCCCCCCCCCATGTGCTCATGTGCTACCGTCACCACCAACCTGTGACTCCCACACTGCCGCCCCCATTGAACCCATGCAACCCTCCCCCGCCCCCCACTCTTCGCCCATGCTGATGGGCGGAGGGGGGGTGGCATGGGTTCAATGGGGATGCCAGTGTGGGGGCCACAGGTTGGTGGTGACGGGAGCACATGGGGGGGGGGGGGGTATAGAAACTGTAGTTTTACATTGTACAAGGTGATATTGCAAAATTTTAAATGAAATTTAAGAAAATTGATCACAGCTGTCTTCAACATAAAACCTTCCACAATTGGACAATTAAATGTGTCTAAATTGGCAAAAATTATACATGGCGGTTATCAAAATAAGTTGTCAAAATAAGATTCTTTCAGCTGCAAAGCACCTTTTAACATAGGGAAATATTGGAATTTGGGCTGTTTATTGATGTATTAACTTTGATTGCACTACGGCAATTGGCTGGATGTGAAACCAGGGTGCAAGTAGGTCAATATGGGTTGGGTTCTAAGAAGCAATAGCCACGGACTGCGCGCATTCTCTCTTTTCCCCATTGCTTTCACTGTGTAACAAGCGTTATGTGCAGTACTGACACTTGAAAATAATGCGATAGGCATAACCTTCTGAAGAAGGGCATTAAGCGCCCAAAATTGGTAAAGACATTAAATTTCTTTTATGCAACTGGTTGCTTATTACACTACTGGCCATTAAAATTGCTACACCATGAAGATGACATGCTACAGACGCGAAATTTAACCGACGGGAAGCAGATGCTGTGATATTCAAATGATTAGCTTTTCAGAGCATTCACACAAGCTTAGCGCCGGTGGTGACACCTACAACGTGCTGACATGAAGAAAGTTTACAACAGATTTCTCATACACAAACAGCAGTTGACCGGCGTTGCCTGGTGAGACGTTGTTCTGATGCCTCGTGTAAGAAGGAGAAATGCGTATCATCACGTTTCCGACTTTGATAAAGGTCGGATTGTAGCCTATCGCAACTGCAGTTTATCGCATCGTGACATTGCTGCTCGTGTTGGTCGAGATCCAATGACTGTTAGCAGACTATGGAATTGGTGGGTTCAGGAGGGTAATACAGAATGCCGTGCTGGATCCCAATGGCCTCGTATCACTAGCAGTCGAGATGACAGACATCTTATCCGCACGGCTGTAACGGATCGTGCAGCCACGTCTCGATCCCTGAGTCAACAGATGGGGACGTTTGCAAGACAAGAATCATCTGCTCGAACAGTTCGACGACGTTTGCAGCATCATGGACTATCAGCTCTGAGAGCGTGGCAGCGGTTACCCTTGACGCTGCATCACAGACAGGAGCGCCTGCGATGGTGTACTCAACGACGAACCTGGGTGCACGAATGGCAAGATGTCATTTTTTCGGATGAATCCTGGTTCTGTTTACGGCATAATGATGGTCGCATCAGTGTTTGGCGACGTGGCGGTGAACGCACATTGGAAGCGTGTATTCATCATCGCCATACTGGCGTATCACCTGGCGTGATGGTATGGGGTGCCATTGATTACACGTCTCGGTCACCTCTTGTTCGCATTGACGGCACTTTGAACAGTGGACGTTATATTTCAGATGTGTTACGACCCGTGGCTCTACCCTTCATTCGATGGCTGCGAAACCCTACATTTCAGCAGGATAATGCACGACCGCATGTTGCAGGTCCTGTACAGGCCTTTCTGGATACAGAAAATGTTCTACTGCTGCCCTGGCCAGCACATTCTCCAGATCTCTCACCAATTGAAAACGTCTCGTCAATGGTGACTGAGCAACTGGCTCGTCACAATGCGCCAGTCACTACTCTTGATGAACTGTGGTATAGTGTTGAAGCTGCATGGACAGCTGTACCTCCACACTCCATTCAAGCTCTGTTTGACTCAATGCCCAGGCGTATCAAGGCTGTTATTACGGCCAGCGGTGGGTGTTCTGGGTACTGATTTCTCAGGATCTATGCATCCAAATTGCGTGAAAATGTAATCACATGTCAGTTATAGTATAATATATTTGTCCAATGAATACCCGTTTTTCATTTGTATTTCTTCTAGGTGTAGCAATTTTAATGACCAGTAGTGTATTTCACTGGATAAAAGCATTATATATAGGTGGACCTGAGTGGAAGATTTAGTCCAGAACATTTTTAAAAATTAACTAATCTCAAAGTTCAGTCGGCAACCTACATGTCGCATCCTTACTGATTTCCAACTGAAATGAACTTCCGGTTCTGTTATAGGTGAGAGTCAACTCGAATGCTATTTTTCCATGGAGGAAACTGGTTTCTTACGCCAATTAGATAGCGATTGACAATCTGTTCAGTTTTGTCGAGGAGATTGTGTTTGGAGTGCGACATATAAATTCTAATGGCAATTACGCTTAAAAATGTATTCCTACTTACCAACAGAATCAGATACATTCGGTCTTCGAGTCTTTCGTATCGTCTCCATATTTCGTCATTGTGTTCGCCGGTACTGTAGACTGCTCTAATCTCCAACAGCAGCTTTACCAGCTGGCGCAGTGTAGGCCCTTGCGCAAAAAAGCAAACCACCTGTAAGGACACAGAGGAGTGTTTGTGGAAAACACGTTCTTCTCAAATTCGACCACACTCCTGGTCACTTTTGTTATACTGTGCGACCAGCAGTACTCCAAGCGGATGGTAAGTTATACTTCTGAGTAGAATATCGGATGAATGTGAATACATCGTTTATATTCATTTTTAACCAAGTTTTTACTACGTGGAGCATACGTAATGCCATAAAAATCGACATTAACTAGACAAAATGAGAACGGCCTTGCTGCTGTGGTAAAATTGTTTCCCGTCAGATCATTAAAGTTAAGCAAACTTTGAGGTCCGCCGATGGCATTGTAATTCTGTCAGAGACAGCAAAGTACCTGGATGAGCAGTTGAACGGAATAGACAGTGTCTTGAACGGAGGATATAAGATGAACATCAACAAAAGCAAAACGAGGATAATGGAATATAGTCGAATTAAGTCCGGTGATGCTGAGGGAATTAGATTAGGTTACGAGACAATTAAAGTAGTAAATTAATTTTGCTATTTGGGGATAAAAATAACTGATGATGGTCGAAGTAGAGAGGATATAAAATGTAGACTGGCAATGGCAGGGAAAGAGTTTCTGAAGAAGAGAAATTTGTTAACATCAAGTATAGGTGTGTCAGGAAGCTCTTTCTGAAAGTACCTGTATGGCTTGTAGCCATTCATGTATGCAAGTGAAACATGGACGATAAACAGTTTAGACAAGAAGAGAATAGAAGGTTTTGAAATACGGTGCTAGAGAAGATGCTGAAGATTAGATGGCTAGATCACATAACTAATGAGGAGGTACTGAATAGAACTGGGGAGAAAAGGCATTTGAGGCACAACCTGACTAGAAGAAGGGATCAGATGGTAGGACGCATATTGAGACATCAAGTGATCACCAATTTAGCGCTGGAGGGTAACGTGGGGGTTTAAAATCCTAGAGGGAGACCAACAGATGAATACAGTAATCAGATTCAGAAGGATGTAGGTTGTAGTAGTTATTATAAAATGAAGAGGTTGCGCAAGAAATAGTAGCATGGAGAGCTACATCAAAGCTGTCTCTGGACTGAAGCCCACAACAACAACAGCACATGCGAGTCAAAACCCAGAAAGTGACAATGTAGCAGATGCTGACTTCGCCTATGCCACCGTTTCCTTACTAAGACAGCCAGTGCCCTCAAACTGTACCTTCCACAACTGTCATCGAGTGGTCTAGTTTTTCATCGGCTGCATTCAGTCATACACTGTTCAACTGCTATTCCGAACCTAACGTTAGAGTGTATCCTCTGTGTCAGCAATACAGTTCTACTTTTGTTTGTTACTTCGGCGCATCTCACTTCACATCACTCACACAATAGGACACAAAAGGTTCAGAGTGGAATTAAAAATCAGGGTGAAATAATATCAATGACAATATTCACTCATGATATTGCTATCCTCAGTCAATATGAAATAAAATTATAGGACTTGTTGAACGAAATATACAATCTACTGAGCACGAATTATGAGGTGTGGATAAAAGAAAAAAACAAAGTATGAAGAGTAGCTAAAATGAATTTAGGATTATTGTTGTTTGTTGTTGTGGTCTTCAGTCCAGAGAGTGGTTCGATGCAGCTCTCCATGTTACTCTATCCTGTGCAAGCCTCTTCATCTTCCAGTACCTACTGCAACCTACATCCTTCTGAATCTGCTTAGTGTATTCATCTCTTGGTCTCCCTCTACGATTTTTACCCTCCACGCTGCCCTCCAATGCTAAAATGGTGATCCCTTGATGCCTCAGAACATGTCCTACCAACCGATCCCTTCTTGTAGTCAAGTTGTGCCACAAACTTCTCTTCTCCCCAATCCTATTCAATACCTCCTCATTAGTTACGCGATCTACCCACCTAATCTTCAACATTCTTCTGTAGCACCACATTTCAAAAGCTTCTATTCTCTTCTTGTCCAAACTATTTATCGTCCATGTTTCACTTCCATACATGGCTACACTCCATACAAATACTTACAGGAACGACTTCCTGACACTTAAATCTATATTCGATGTTATCAAATTTCTCTTCTTCAGAAACGCTTTCCTTGCCATTGCCAGTCTACATTTTATATCCTCTCTACTTCGACCATCATCAGTTATTTTGCTCCCCAAATGGCAAAACTCCTTTACTACTTTAAGTGTCTCATTTCCTAACCTAATTCCCTCAGCATCACCCGACTTAATTCGACTACATTCCATTATCCTCGTTTTGCTTTTGTTGATGTTCATCTTATATCCTCCTTTCAAGTCACTGTCTATTACGCTCAACTGCTCTTCCAAGTCCTTTGCCGTCTCTGACAGAATTACAATGTCATCGGCGAACCTCAAAGTTTTTATTTCTTCTCCCTGGATTTTAATACCTACTCCAAATTTTTCTTTTGTTTCCTTTACTGCTTGCTCAATATACAGATTGAATAACATCGGGGAGAGGCTACAACCCTGTCTCACTCCCTTCCCAACCACTGCTTCCCTTTCATGCCCCTCGACTCTTATAACTGCCATCTGGTTTCTGTACAAATTGTAAATAGCCTTTCGCTCCCTGTATTTTACCCCTGTCACCTTTAAAATTTGAAAGAGAGTATTCCAGTCAACAATGTCAAAAGCTTTCTCTAAGTCTACAAATGCTAGAAACGTAGGTTTGCCTTTCCTTAATCTTTCTTCTAAGATAAGTTCCAAACACTGATCTTCCCCGAGGTCAGCTTCTACCATTTTTTCCATTCGCGTTAGTATGTATTAAACTATTAGTTCGGTAATTTTCACATCTGTCAACACCTGCTTCTTTGGAACTGGAATTATTATATTCTTCTTGAAGTCTGAGGGTATTTCGCCTGTCTTATACATCTGGCTCACCAGATGGTAGAGTTTTGTCAGGGTTGACTCTCCCAAGGCTGTCAGTAGTTCTATTGGAATGTTGTCTACTCCCGGGGCTTGTTTCGACTTACGTCTTTCAGTTCTCTGTCAAACTACATCTAAACAGAAACAAGACATATCAAAAATACTACATGACGCTCACAATAATAATAATTTGCATTAATAATACTATTTGTAATAATAATAGTGACAGTAACAGGAATAATAATAATAATAATAATAACAATAATAGAGGACATTAAAAGTAATACTGGAAAGTTAAACACATTTGAATCCAAGTTTACTATCGTCATATGTAGAAGGGATAATGAAACCGGAGATCTCTGAAATGAATACTGGAAAATTTAGCACATTTGAAACCATGTTTACTATCGTCATATGTAGAAGGGATAATGAAACAGGAGAACTCTGAAATGAAGGTAATAATAACTATTAAGAAAGAACAAAACATCAATAGAGAATTCTGTAGACAAGGGGGAGGGAAAGATCATGGAGGAGGGAGAGTTGACGAGGGTGAATCGCAAACACACCGAAGAGATAGCTACTGTTACAGAAGGTGGACCACTAGCTGTTTTTTGAAGTTTGAAACGATTTTAGTTTCTCTGATGTTTTGATAAAGATTTTTCCAAAGTCGCCTTCCTGATATAGAGAATGATTTAAGAAACACGTCAGTGCCGTGTAGTGGTACGAAGAATTTTATTTTCTTGAGAACGAGTATTTCTGCTGTTCTGTTCAGATAGCAGCGTAAGGTTTGAAAATAAGAAACAGGGAGTGCAATGATTGAGAAGACCGTACATCAACACCCGATATGATAATCTCTACACCTGTTGGCTTGTAGCCATGATAATTGTCCGTAATCAGGAGTGATATGGTCGAAACAGCTTGCGTCACAAACATTGGTACACAACCATTCATTGCCAGTTTCAGCTGGCGTGAGCTCTGGTACGAAAGTCCTTTGTGAATAGAACCACCGTAATAAAAAATGGGGAGTTTTAGAGAGACTAAAAATTTCTTTTTAAGCTCAAAAGGAATTTGTTTTTTATATTTCTGTATTGAAAGAAGTGACGTTGACGCCTTGAACACTGCGGTTGTGTGCTCCGTCCAGTTCAAGTGATGGCTCAGAATTATCTCCCACTTCTTTACAGAGGAAGAAGGGGTTATTTCCCCGCCATTTAGAACTAACGGTGGACCAAAATCTCTGAAATGAGTCGTAGTACGTCTTCTGTTCTTTTGTCGTCCGCCTCCGTAGCGCACCGATAGTGTTACCGCCTACCACGCAAGGAGGCCCGGGTTCGATTCCCGGCATGGGACCGGGTGTTGTGTGTCCTTCATCATCAGTTTCATCATGATTGACACGCAAGTCGCCGAAGGGGCGTCAACTAAAAAAAAGACTTGCAATACGGCGGCGAACCCCGAAGGGGATATCCCGGCCAATAAATGTCATACGATCATTTCATTTTTTGTTCTTTTGTTAACACCAGACGCTGTTCGCTGTAAATCTTAGTCGTATGCTACCCTTTTCCATCGCGTTTCCAGAGAAGCGGGTACAATTGTGGCGAGTTTGGATTGCCGATCCATGTAGGCCTGAATGGTGTATATATACACACTCATGTTAAGAAAAAGAAACAGAACACCTTGGACTGCTAGAATAGAACGTTCATATTCCCAGGACATGTTGTAATGCGTCAAAATTAATTTTGAACAGTTTCGTGCCGTTGCGTAAATAAAGTGGTCGTTGCAATCTACCGGCTGGTTATAATTAAAGTTTCCCAATTAACACGTTACAACGCGCAAACCAAACTTGGTAACATTAATAACAATGACATGGGGAAGAGAAACAACGCAGAATCAATTCAATTAAAGCACTGTGCTGCTATGGTGTAACATACCATTACATACCGGTACCATTACTGCTACAAAAGGGGCCCAACATGGCGCCGATCAGTGTCCAGAAGAGTCTGAAAATGCAGGATTGCATTCTGCACAACAGAACGAAGCATGTTCGTAGATATGCTTGCTACCTCTCTTGATATACTGCGCTTCAGGTCACCACATGTGTGAAAGTTTCCATGGTAAGCCCTGTCCGTCAGGCAGTCCCACAACCAGGTGATAGTACCGGCCAACCATTCGAAAACGATCGGCTGATAATTCGATCGTTTCCAAATGTGTTTCGGAGAAGCGATGTGTGGTGGGGCCCCCATCTTGCATGAAAACTGTTGAGTTCAATGCGTCTCTCTCCTGTAGGGTGCGTATGACATGCTTGCGAAGCATATCGCAATAACATTGGCCGGTCACACTGGAATGCTTTGGTCCGTGAGCGCCAACCTGTTCATACACTACTGGCCATTAAAATTGCTACACGAAGAAGAAATGCAGATCATAAACGGGTATTCATTGGACAAATATATTATACTAGAACTGACATGTGATTACATTTTCACGCAATTTGGGTACAAGGATCCTGAGAAATCAGTGCCCAGAACAACCACCTCTGGCCGTAATAACGGCCTTGATACGCCTGGGCATTGAGTCAAACAGAGCTTCAACACGATACCACAGTTAATCAAGAGTAGTGACTGGCATATTGTGACGAGCCAGTTGCTCGGCCACCATTGACCAGACGTTTTCAGTTGGTGAGAGATCTGGAGAATGTACTGGCCAGGGCAGCTGTCGAACATTTTCTGTATCCAGAAAGGCCCGTACACGACCTGCAACATGCGGTCGTGCATTATCCTGCTGAAATGTAGGGTTTCGCAGGGATCGAATGAAGGGTAGAGCCACGGGTCGTAACACATCTGAAATGTAACGTCCACTGTTCAAAGTGCCGTCAATGCGAACGAGAGGTGACCGAGACGTGTAACCAATGGCACCCCACACCATCACGCCGGGTGATACGCCAGTTTGCCGATGACGAATACTCGCTTCCAATGTGCGTTCGCCGCAATGTCGCCAAACACGGATGCGACCATCATGATGCTGTAAACAGAACCTGGATTCATCCGAAAAAGTGACGTTTCGTGTACCCAGATTCGTCGTTGAGTACACCATCGCAGGAGCTCCTGTCTGTGATGCAGCGTCAACGGTAACCGCAGCCATGGTCTCCGAGCTGAAAGTCCACGCTGCTACAAACGTCGTCGAACTGTATGTGCAGATGGTTGTTGTCTTGGAAACGTCCACATCTGTTACAGCCAAGTGGATAAGATGCCTGCTAGTGATACGACGCCGTTGGGATCCAGCCCGGCGTTCCGTATTACCCTCCTGAACCCACTGATTCCATATTCTGCTAACAGTAATTGGATCTGGACCACGCGAGCAGCAGTGTCGTGATACGATACACCGCAATCCCGATAGGCTACAATCCGACGTTTATCAAAGTCGAAAACGTGGTGGTACGCATTACTCCTGCTAACACGAGGCATCACAACAACGTTTCACCAGGCAACGCCGGTCAACTGCTGTTTGTGTATGAGAAATCGATTGGAAACTTTCCTCATGTCAACACGTTGTAGGTTTCGCCACCGGCGCCAAGCTTGTGTGAATGCTCTGAAAAGCTAATCATTTGCATGTCACAGCATCTTCTTCCTGTCGGTTAAATTTCGCGTCTGTAGCACGTGATCTTCGTGGTGTAGCAATTTTAATGGCCAGTAGTGTTAAAAGAATGTGCCAATGATGAACGTTGGCATGAAGCCACACCTTATGGTGACACGTTCACCGTACAGAGGAACTTCATGCAGAATGACTGGAGGTGAAGATCCCCACATTCGCAAGTCTGTGTGTTCACCTCGTCCGTCAGAGAAAAATGAGCTTTGTCTGTCCTAGCATGGTCCAGGGCCAGCCCTCGTTAACTTCAACCCTTGCGAGAAACTGGAGGGCGAAGTCAACTCGTTGTTGTGAGTCCTGTGGTGCAAGATGCTATAAGACATGGAAGTTGTACGCATACCATTTGAGATTGGTTCAAAGCATCTTCCGAACAGTGGGCCACGGAAAGTTTAAATGTCATGGCACAGCATGCCTACTACCTGACGACTGGGAATCGCGCGCAGCGTTGCCTGAAGTAGCAACAGTGATTTCATCAACTACCTGTGGTGGAACCGCTCCTCGGCCTCTTCCCGGAGCGACGCCCTGTTCTCCAGTTGATTCGAACTTCTTCGTCACGCTCCGCACAGCAGGTGGAGAAAGAGGACCCTTTTGTAATCCTTCTGGCCGGCGATATACTAGAAGTGGAGCTACAGCATTACTGTTGTTTTGATAATAGAGCTTCACCAGTAACCACTGCTCTTTTGTCCTTGCTCATACTGACACGTCAACAACCACACTGCGACTGGTCAGGTGTGTGAGACTATCAATCACGATGACTGAACATCACGGCACCTGGTGGTCATAGTTGGAACTGGACGGTGGCGCTGTGACGCATGGACATCATGCACCCCATACTCCGGTCATTAATGCTACCAAGTTTGGTACTCGTATGGTAATTAGTGTCCGTGTTATAACGTATTAAATAGGGCAAGTTTAATTATAACCAGCCAGTATTATGACAGAAGCAAAATGTCGTAAAGCAGACAAAGGGTACAAAAATGCTTTATTTCTTGTAACTAAAGTCAATATGTGTATGTATGTTCTAGAACGACCAGTATTGTAACTAGCTGTACAAGTCTTCACCCAGAGCGGCAAAGACAATCTACACTACTGGCCATTAAAATTGCTACACCACGAAGATGGCGTGCTACAGACGCGAAATTTAACCGACAGGAAGAAGATGCTCTGATATGCCAATGATTAGCTTTTCAGAGCATTCACACAAGGTTGGCGCCGGTGGCGACACCTACAACGTGCTGACATGAACAAAGTTTCCAACCGATTTCCCATACACAAACAGCAGTTGACCGACGTTGCCTGGTGAAACGTTGTTGTGATGTCTCGTGTTAGCAGGAGTAATGCGTACCATCACGTTTCCGACTTTGATAAACGTCGGATTGTAGCCTATCACGATTGCGGTGTATCGTATCGCGACATTGCTGGTCAAGTTGGTCGACATCCAATGGCTGTTAGCAGAATATGGAATCGGTGGGTTCAGGAGGGTAATACGGAACGCCGTGGTGTATCCCAACGGCCTTGTACCACTAGCAGTCGAGATGACAGGCATGTTATCCGCATGGCTGTAACGGATCGTGCAGCCACGTCTCGATCCCTGAGTCAACAGATGGGGACGTTTGCAAGACAACAACCATCTGCAAGAACAATTCGACGACGTTTGCAGCAGCATGGACTATCAGCTCGGAGACCGTGGCTGAGGTTACCGTTGACGCTGCATCACAGACAGGACCGCCTGCGATGGTGTACTCAGCGACGAACCTGGGTGCACGAATGGCAAAATGTCATTTTTTCGGATGAATCCAGGTTCTGTTTAAAGCATCACGATGGTCGCATCCGTGTTTGGCGACATCGCGGTGAACGCACATGTATTCGTCATCGCCATACTGGCGTATCACCCGGCGTGATGGTATGGGGTGCCATTGGTTACACGTCTCGGTCATCTCTTGTTCGCATTGACGGCACTTTTAACAGTGGACGTTACATTTCAGATGTGTTACGACCCGTGGCTCTACCCTTCATTCGATCCCTGCGAAACCCTACATTTCAGCAGGATAATGCACGACCGCATTGAAGAACTTTGTTTCCTCATTTTGCAGTTATGTACATGATCAATGTTCTGGTGTCGGCCATAGCCAGAATGTACTGTTCACAGTACATGCTGGGTAGAAGAAATAAAAAGAGGAAATGTTATATTATTGGTGAAAAAAAAAAATGCGGAGGGCGTTGCAGCATATCGGAATAGGACAACTCTGCCACATTGAGGATGCATCCAAACAGCTGCCTGAAGGTGATAACCTTTACATTTCATCCCATGCTCCACATCGACAAGTAGCAGATATCCATTGTTCTGCCAACGTTATCTCTACCTAAAGCAAGTG
Source organism: Schistocerca serialis cubense (assembly GCF_023864345.2). Lineage (NCBI taxonomy): Eukaryota > Metazoa > Arthropoda > Insecta > Orthoptera > Acrididae > Schistocerca > Schistocerca serialis. Next base: position 82,889,854 of record NC_064649.1, on the reverse strand, counting down.
GTCCCTGTTGAGCCATTGTGGACCTGGGACAGTGGCTGTTCAAGTACTTAACAATGAAACTCACCAACAGCCATGCATCTGAGTTGTTATTTTATTTTATTTTTACGACCAGTTTTGGCATTCCAGGACTCAGTCAGGTCGTCAAATGGTTCAAATGGCTCTGAGCACTATGGGACTTAACTTCTCAGGTCATTAGTCCCCTAGAACTTAGAACTACTTAAACCTAACTAATCTAAGAACATCACACACACCCATGCCCGAGGTAGGATTCGAACCTGCGACCGTAGCGGTCGCGCGGTTCCAGACTGTAGCGCCTAGAACCGCTCGGCCACCCTGGCCGGCCAGGTGTCAAAGTAAGCGCTTGGGATACAGTTAGAAATCATGACATACAGGACGACAAGTAGCAGATGTCCAGTATTCTGTCACAGTTCCCTCCACCTAAAACAAGTAGTCCCTGTTGAGCCATTGTGGGCCTGGGACAGCTGCTGTTCAAGTATTTAACAATGAAATTCGCCAACAGCCATGCAGCTGAGATGTTATTTTATTTTATTTTCAACCAGTTTCGGCATTCCGGGAGTTACAGACAGGTCGTCAAAGGAAGCACTTGGGATACAGTTAGAAATCATGACTTGCAGGAAGATATGGTCCAGTACGCCAATATCGTTTATTTTTGAGAGATGCATATGGGGCATGAAGAAGAACTGGTAGTAAAAATAAAATGAAATAACATCTCAACTACATGGCTCTTCACGAATTTTTTTATTAAATTCAGACAAGTGGTGTCAGTCAGTTATTATGTGTCAACAGCGTACAAGTGGACAGATGGGATGGAAGAGAAACCATCGATATGGTATGGTGTACTGTAATAAGCACCACAGCTGATAGCGTGATCAATGTTAGCAATTTTACCAGCTGTTCCCTAATTTTACCGCCAGTTAATGACACAAGAGAATACTTCTCAATTTCTGCAACACTTCTAAACCACCCATTCATTACTCTGAAAGAACCGTATCCCAGACTGCGAATGCAGATAGATGACTGTGCAGTACCTCCATTTGGTCATGTACACCAAAGTACACTAGACAGCGTCCTATACCAACGCAGTTAGGTTATCTGCATATTTCTAGCAGATCAATCATAGTGGAGAATGTACGATTACGATTGGCCATCTTTTCCTGTGCGGATGGGAGTCACAGAGTATTCTCACATTCATAGGATAAAATCGGAGATTGACTGATCCCCCTCCATTGTCCTTGACCAACCCTCCCTACAACACGGTCGCCACTTTAATTTGCAGCTGGCCAGAAGGTGCGTGAGATTGCTAGTGCTGCGGGCATCTCGGATGAACGGGTACATAATATTTTGCATAAACATTTGGACATGAGAGAGCCATCAGCAAGATGGGTTCCGCGATTGCTCACGCTTGACCAAAAACGAAATCGTGTGAAGTGTTGCAACGATGGTTTGCAGCTGTTCAGGAAGAACCCGCAGGACTTTAAGTGTCGTTTCGTCACTGTGGATGAAACAAGGATACATTACTATATTCCTGAGACTAAACAACAATCTAAACAATGGGTTACCAAGGGTGAATCTGCACCAAAAAAGGCGAAGACCATTCCTGCGGCCAGAAAGGTTATGGTGACTACATTCCACGACTCTTGAAGGAACAGAGCAAGCTGTGTCCACAACTGCTGTTCAGCGAAGACTGTTCCACACCAATCTCACTGATGGCACACGTCCGAGTGCTCAAGATCCCTCCACATGCGCGCATGCCTAGGAGGTTACCGCCCCTTATTGGTGTACAGTAGACATGAGGATGTTGTGGTAATAAAGCAGTCGGTTAAGAAGAAATGTGCGGTTTGTATTTGATGGAGCTCCAAATGAATGGAATTTGAAACATTTTACGTAAAGTAATGTGCTATGAATTCTGGAGTATTATTCCAGTACCAAGAAGGAACCAGCATGATGACAGAAGTCATCGTTGATCATAAGCACACACTCCTATGGTTACACAGTTCTGCACCTAAAAATCTATATTGTTAAAGCCATATGGTTTCCAAAGTATTAGTAAGAATATATCCGCTGCTCTACCTGCTTAGGCGTGGGCGTATGAAAAGTCTGTGCAAAGTCGGAGAGATGGCACCACCGGCGCGTATCGAGGTCATATTTAGATAGTAGCATCTTTGGAGAGAACGCACACCAAGTTTCAGCCATGTTGGTCTATTTCTCGGTGTTTGGCATTCGTGTGAATCAAGGAAGTCGAGGGATTGTCAAAAAATGGACGAAAAAGAATTTCGTGTGGTGATTAAACATTACTTTATGAAAGGCAAAACGCCTCAGGAGACTAAAGGGGCTTGATAAACATTACGGTGACTCTACACCTTTAATTAGAACAGTTTATAAGTGGTTTCAAAATACACTCCTGGAAATGGAAAAAAGAACACATTGACACCGGTGTGTCAGACCCACCATACTTGCTCCGGACACTGCGAGAGGGCTGTACAAGCAATGATCACACGCACGGCACAGCGGACACACCAGGAACCGCGGTGTTGGCCGTCGAATGGCGCTAGCTGCGCAGCATTTGTGCACCGCCGCCGTCAGTGCCAGCCAGTTTGCCGTGGCATACGGAGCTCCATCGCAGTCTTTAACACTGGTAGCATGCCGCGACAGCGTGGACGTGAACCATATGTGCAGTTGACGGACTTTGAGCGAGGGCGTATAGTGGGCATGCGAGAGGCCGGGTGGACGTACCGCCGAATTGCTCAACACGTGGGGCGTGAGGTCTCCACAGTACATCGATGTTGTCGCCAGTGGTCGGCGGAAGGTGCACGTGCCCATCGACCTGGGACCGGACGGCAGCGACGCACGGATGCACGCCAAGACCGTAGGATCCTACGCAGTGCCGTAGGGGACCGCACCGCCACTTCCCAGCAAATTAGGGACACTGTTGCTCCTGGGGTATCGGCGAGGACCATTCGCAACCGTCTCCATGAAGCTGGGCTACGGTCCCGCACACCGTTACGCCGTCTTCCGCTCACGCCCCAACATCGTGCAGCCCACCTCCAGTGGCGTCGCGACAGGCGTGAATGGAGGGACGAATGGAGACGTGTCGTCTTCAGCGATGAGAGTCGCTTCTGCCTTGGTGCCAATGATGGTCGTATGCGTGTTTGGCGCCGTGCAGGTGAGCGCCACAATCAGGACTGCATACGACCGTGGCACACAGGGCCAACACCCGGCACCATGGTGTGGGGAGCGATCTCCTACACTGGCCGTACACCACTGGTGATCGTCGAGGGGACACTGAATAGTGCACGGTACATCCAAACCGTCATCGAACCCATCGTTCTACCATTCCTAGACCGGCAAGGGAACTTGCTGTTCCAACAGGACAATGCACGTCCGCATGTATCCCGTGCCACCCAACGTGCTCTAGAAGGTGTAAGTCAACTACCCTGGCCAGCAAGATCTCCGGATCTGTCCCCCATTGAGCATGTTTGGGACTGGATGAAGCGTCGTCTCACGCGGTCTGCACGTCCAGCACGAACGCTGGTCCAACTGAGGCGCCAGGTGGAAATGGCATGGCAAGCCGTTCCACAGGACTACATCCAGCATCTCTACGATCGTCTCCATGGGAGAATAGCAGCCTGCATTGCTGCGAAAGGTGGATATACACTGTACTAGTGCCGACATTGTGCATGCTCTGTTGCCTGTGTCTATGTGCCTGTGGTTCTGTCAGTGTGATCATGTGATGTATCTGACCCCAGGAATGTGTCAATAAAGTTTCCCCTTCCTGGGACAATGAATTCACGGTGTTCTTATTTCAATTTCCAGGAGTGTATTTGGAGTGGCCATATGGGCACAAGTGATGCTGAACGTTCTGGACCCCTGTGGAGGTTACGACTCCAGAAATGACTGATAAAATCCATGATGTGGTGATGGATGACAGAAGAGTTAAGGTGCGTGAGATTGCTAGTGCTGTGGGCATCTCTAATGAACGGGTACATAATATTTTGCATAAACATTTGGACATGAGAAAGCTACCTGCAAGATGAGTTCCGCGATTGCTCACGCTTGGCCAAAAAAGGAATCGTGTGAAGTGTTGCAAGGATGGTTTGCAGCTGTTCAGGAAGAATCCGCAAGACTTTAAGCGTCGTATCGTTACTGTGTATGAAACATGGATACATTACTGTACTCCTGAGACTAAACAACAATCTAAACAATGGGTTACCAAGGGAGAATCTGCACCAAAAAAGGCGAAGACCAAGCCTGCGGCCAGAAAGGTTGCGGTGACTGACTTTTGGGATTCGCAAAGGATAATCCTCATAGACTATCTGGAAAAGGGTAAAACTATTACAGGTGTATATTATTCATCGTTATTGGACCGTTTGAAAACCGAGCTGCGAGAAAAACGCCGGCGATTGGACCACAAAATAGTCCATCACGACAATGCACCAGCACACATCTCAGCAGTTGTGGTCGCAAAAATTAATGGAAATATGATTCCAACTCGTTTCACATCCCCCTGTTCTCCAGACTTGGCTTCCTCAGACTACTATTTGTTCCCCAATTTGAAAAAATGGCTAGCGGGACAAGGATTTTATTCAAACGAGGAGATGATTGCAGCAACTAATAGCTATTTTGCAGACTTGGACAATTCCTATTATTCGGAAGGGATCAACAAATTAAAACAGCGTTGGACGAAGTGTATAAGTCTAAAAGGAGACTATGTCGAAAAATGAATGTCGAAAAATGAAAAGGGTTACCCCAAACACGTAAATAGTATTTCTTTTTGCACAGACTTTTCAAACGCCCCTCGTAAGCTAGCTAGAATGAAGTCGAGGAATGAAACGCTCTTAATACGCTGTCACATGTATGTCCAGTATCATATATACAGCCACCCTGCAGGTTTCCTACCCCAGTCACTATGGTGACAAGCTTTACAATGATAAAACTACTTCCTTCTGTGTTACTCTAGAGTTCTAAGAAGTAATCGAGCTCTTGCTCGCCATGAAAGCATCGTCGGCTTATGTCCGCCGCTCGAGCTGCTTATAAACCAACTAGAATGAAGTCGTGAGACTGCTGTTCTGTCTCTTAATAAAGTGACGGATTTTATACGCCTTTTAAGTCGGAAACGCATGTACCCTCAGTCACACTTTCCATGTCAGTCTTGCTTATTATAAGTAATAGCGGTTTTGACAGATGTGGTTATGCCTCACTAGGAAATACAGCGATGAACTTAAAGGGCATGAATATTTTCGATAGTTGATACACTGAGTTACCATCCACGCCGTACTGCACGAAAATACAAACGAAGAAACAGCAACTTCATACGAGGGAGTCAGCTTCACGATCAGTAGCCAAAGGAGATGTAACAGTGTTACTGCTGTTCACAGTAGCATCACCACTGCCCTGGCAGCATTCCTCTTGCACACAGAAGTCTGGTCCGATGTTAGGTAGTCTCGCCCATGTGTAGGATAATATAGCAGTTTCGTCCTAACACCACGTCTCCTCATACTACACACATGAAAAACGTTTTGCCTCAGTCCGGTTCCCAGAACTCCTGAAAATAGACGTTGACTGTCAATATTGTATCACAGACACAGTCCCTTTGACTGTTCAGAGATGTCACTAAAGCTGCCCAAAGATGTAAACAACCATGGATGACCAGCGCCTATTAGACGGAGGGGGTCCGACAGCCAATCAGTTTCAGTCACTCCATCAGGAAGGAGGTACACAGCTAGTGTTGTCTGTAGTTCAACCATGCCTAGACGGTCAATACCACGGTTCGATTGCGTCCACATTGTTACTTTGTGCCAGGTAAGGCTCTCAACAAAGGAAGTATCCAGACGTCTCGGAGTGAACCAAAGCGATGTTGTTCAGACATGGAGGAGGTACAGAGAGACAGGAACCAAGGGCCACTACTGCACTGGATGACCGCTACCTACGGATTATGGCTCGGAGGAACCCTGACAGCAACGCCACCATGTTGAATAATGCTTTTCGTGCAGCCACAGGACGTCGTGTTACGACTCAAACTGTGCGCAATAGGCTGCATGATGAACTACTTCAATCCCGACGTCCATGGCGAGGTCCATCTTTGCAGCTACGACACTATGCAGCGCGGTACAGATGGGTCCAACAACAGGCCGAATGGACCGCTCAGGATTTGCATCACGTTCTCTTCACCAATGACTGTCGCATATGCCTTCAACCAGACAATTGACGGGGACGTGTTTGGAGGCAACCCAGTCAGGCTGAACGCCTTAGACACACTGCCCAGCGAGTTTCGGGGTGGCATTATGTGGGGCCGATGTACGCCACTGTTGTCTTTGAGAAACGAGGAGAAATACAAGAAGTAAGCAGCGATCTGCGCAATTTCGCATTTTCACTTAAGCAGAATTTTAAACACGTTTGAAAAGCACTGAGGCCTTGGACCGTAGGGTGCTTTCTGAGATTAGGAATAGCACTTTCATTTGAAAATGGTGAATTATTTGGATTATTAACATGTTCGATTTCATAGTATAATAGTATGATTTCACGGTCTGTGTATAGACCCACCTGCGGTCACTTCGCTCTTTTTGGCTTCAGTTACTGCGTCCCATTACAGACAATCGCCACAGGCAAGGAAGTTCGGTACATTTATGTGGCGATGAAGAGTGATTGCCGCTGAAAGTTGCGGAATATACGGCATTTCAGATAGACTTCGTTCTGCAGCCAGACTATATTTCGAGCCCTTTTACGAATAACTAAAGAAGCCGGTCTGCTGAAAAACTGCTTTTCTGACATGTTGAAATAAAATATTCCTTTGTGGCCTGAAGCACGTATATCTGTTACTAGCGACGATTTGACCTCGAATAAAATATTTATCTGAGAAGAACAGACCACGTGTATGACATGTAAGAGTAATAATGGTTGAATGGAAAGAAAGTTGTGACTCCATTCCGAGTAGAATTATTAATATACAATCGATCTAGCGCGTTGCCTGCAGCACTAATTCTATGTTACACCAGCTGCGACATAGTCGCATACGAACAGTGATCCAATACTGTCAAATGTTTTTTATTCCAGTCTTTGATCACAATATCAATTCTTTTGACGATGACCGGTTTCAGTCCGTAATGACCATCTTCAGATCTTTTCTACATCACGTCCTAAAGTGTTTTGATGATGCCATTCTGGCCTTATCACTTTAGGACATGGTGTAGAAAAGATCTGATGATTGTCATTACGGACGGAAACCGGTCGTCGTCAAAAGAATTGATATTGTGGTCAAAGACTGAAATAAAAAAACATTTGAATTCTATGTTATGTTTTCTGAAACGTCATAAAATACGTTTTCGATAAAGCATACATTTTCTTTTATTTTTCCGTCTTTAATGTCACATTCACAATGAGAAGATGACAAACAGAAGACAATAATTTAATTCTGCAAATTTGAGAATATTCATAAGAGACGGACTCGTTTGGTGAGACTGTTAATCTTTACTAACATATGAAGAGAAAACATTGTTTCCAAAAAATTCGAAATTTTTCTTGCCGATTTACATCAAATATGTGCACGATAGTCTACTAAACAGTTAGACGTCCGTAAGCTATATATATTTTTTAATATACACTCAAGGGCAAAGAAACTGGTACACCTGCCTAAGACTAAGCAAATTGAGACGCGTATAGCGCGTGTGACGTGACACGACACTGAGAAATTCTTTTAATTTCCTTTTAAATGCTATATGGCTATCTGTCAGACTTTTGATGCTATTACGTAAGTGACCAAAGACTTTTGTGGCAGCATAATTTACCCCCTTCTGAGCCAAAGTTAGATTTAACCTTGAGTAGTGAAGATCATCCTTTCTCCTAGTGTTGTAGCCATGTACACTGCTATTACTTTTGAATTCGTTCGGATTGTTAATAACAAATTTCATAAGTGAATATATATATTGTGAGGCTACAGTGAAGATCTCTAGTTCTTTATATAAGTGTCTGCAGGATGATCTTGGATGAGCTCCAGCATTTATTCTGATTACACGTTTTTGTGCAATGAACACTCTTTTACTCAATGAAGAGTTACCCCAGAATATGATGCCATACGAAAGCAGAGAATGAAAATAGGCGTGGTAAGCAAATTTACTGAGACGTATATCGCCAAAATTTGCAATGACCCTAATAGCATAAGAAGCTGAACTCAAACGTTTCAGCAGATCCTCAGTGTGTTTTTTCCAGCTCAACCCCTTATCAATGCATATACCTAGAAAATTTGAATATTCTACCTTAGCTGGTCCAACGCATATTGAGACGCGTACACATACTTTGCACGCTCTGGTTGGCGACGCTCTGCGCTGAAAGAAACGAAGCGCACGCACCCTGTAATCTTTCTCAAGCGATTTTACAGAAACTATTCTGTAAAAATACTTGATTTTTGCCTTGCTTGTAGCGCTATATGACAGCTTCGTGGCGAAGTATCCATCATCTCGCTAATGGTCATACTTACTGTGATATACTCATTTTAGTAAAACGCTACGCAAAATTCGAAAAATTTGCTATGAAAAGTAGGCGTCGCTATGATTTTGCGTTTGATGCTTATTACACCATATGTTGCTGCGTATGAATTTTTCTTTAGACTTGGGAGGAAGTCTCTATCTGCCTCCGATCTCGAGAAAATGGATCCTACGTAGCGCGCTCACTCCCGATCTCACGACCGCGAGAATGAAATATTCTCACATCTCTCATATCTCCTAAACCGCTCGAGACATCGAAACAAGATTTTGGCGAATGACAGCACACAAGGAGGAGACTGTTTTGCCAGTTGGCAAACACACGGAACTTTCTTATCTGTCGCGAAATATCAGTAATTATACTTCTTTTTTTATTTTTTTCACTCCATTGACTAATTTTTTGAGAGTTATCGACAGCTAGTGAAACACGAATATCCTAGTATGAAAATAAACATGAAGTTTCTTCTCTTATGTTACTGCAAACCGACACTATAAGGTTTTCCGAAAGCTATTGAGCTCTCTGATTGCCAATTACCTGTTTAATGAGGCACTCTGTTTCAGAATTCTGTCGCAATAGTTGCCGCAAGATGAGTTTGTGAAAGTTATACTGTGTTTTGGTAAAGGAAGTACAATTAAACCTGCCAACATTAGAAATGTGGCCGCCACTCATAAATGGTGATGCTTCTTCCAATGAGAAAAGGTTAACAATTCAACAAAAATAAATTGCCAATTCTGTTGGAATTTTGGTTGAATCCCGCAACCCATCGTATTTTTAACACTGAGCTTCTGGAATGGAAACTTACCAAAGGATTTTATTCCTTTTCTTCATCTGAGTAGTATTAAAATAATGACGAGCATTCTCTTCAGGTGGAATTATAGGCGCTTGCCAGATGCTGGTTACTTACCTATGGCTTGCCAAACTGACAATGTGTCCATGATGTTTTCAGACAGTTCTGATCCGCTGTACAGTTTTCCTATGATATGAAAATATTGTGGAGGCTAAAGATATCCCAGTGACTAATGGCTCACCAGTTATTGAAGAACTGCGCATTGTTCTTGATAAAAGGAAAAAAAAATAAAAGACCTGTACAGGTACATGTAATTGAAAACTATTAAATACTAACGAAACGAGGTGGATCGCTTAAAAGGCGAAAACCGAAACACTACTCAGTGATAATAAACTACTGGCCATTACAATTGCTACACCAAGAAGAAATAGATGATAAACGGGTATTCATTAGACAAATATATTATACTAGAACTGACATGTGTTTACATTTTCACGCAATTTGGGTGCATAGATCCTGAGAAATCAGTACCCAGAACAACCACCTCTGGCCGTAATAACGGCCTTGATACGCCTGGGCATTGAGTCAAACAGAGCTTCAACACGATACCACAGTTAATCAAGAGTAGTGACTGGCATATTGTGACGAGCCAGTTGCTCGGCCACCACTGACCAGACGTTTTCAGTTGGTGAGAGATCTGGAGAATGTGCTGACCAGGGCAGCTGTCGAACATTTTCTGTATCCAGAAAGGCCCATACAGGACCTGCAACATGCGGTCGCCCATTATCCTGCTGAAATGTTGGGTTTCGCAGGGATCGAATAGAGGGTAGAAATGTAACGTTCACTGTTTAAAGTGCCAATGCGAACAAGAGGTGACCGAGACGTGTAACCAATGGCACCCCATACCATTACGCCGGGTGATACGCCTGTATGGCGATGACGAATACACGCTTCCAATGTGCGTTCACCGCGATGTCGCCAAACACGGATGCGACCATCATGACGCTGTAAACAGAACCTGGATTCATCCGAAAAAATGACGTTTTGCCATTCGTGCACCCAGGTTCGTCGTTGAGTACACCATCGCAGGCGCTCCTGTCTGAGATGCAGCGTCAAGGGTAAGCGCAGCCATGGTCTCCGTGCTGATAGTCCATGCTGCTGCAAACGTCGTCCAACTGTTCATGCAGATGGTTCTTGTCTTGGAAACGTCCCCATCTGTTGCCTCAGGGATCGAGACGTGGCTGCACGATCCGTTACAGCCATGCGGATAAGAAGCCTGTCATCTCGACTGCTAGTGATACGAGGCCGTTGGGATCCGCATTACCCTCCTGAACCCACCGATTTCATATTCTGCTAACAGTCATTGGATCTCGACCAACGCGAGCAGAAATGTCGCGATACGATAAACCGCAATCGCGATAGGCTACAATCCGACCTTTATCAAAGTCGGAAACGTGATGGTACGCATTACTCCTGCTAACACGAGGCATCACAATAACGTTTCACCAGGTAACGCCGGTCAACTGCTGTTTGTGTATGAGAAATCGGTTGGAAACTTTCCTCATGTCATCACGTTGTAGGTGTCGCCACCGGCGCCAAGCTTGTGTGAATGCTCTGAAAAGCTTATCATTTGCATATCACAGCATCTTTTTTTTTTTTTTTTTTTTTTTTTTTAAATGGCTCTGAGCATTATGGGACTTAACATCTGAGGTCATCAGTCCCCTAGAACTTAGAACTACTTAAACCTAACTAACCTAAGGACATTACACAACACCCAGCCATCACGAGGCAGAGAAAATCCCTGACCCCCCCGGGAATCGAACCCGGGAACCCGGGCGTGGGAAGCGAGAACGCTACCGCACGACCACGAGATGCGGGCAGCAGCATCTTTTTCCTGTCGGTTAAATATCGCGTCTGTAGCACGTCATCTTCGTGGTGTAGCAATTTTAATGGACAGTAGTGTAAAATTCAGTACACTGTAAGGCCGTTTTCTTCGGGTGGGCAACACTTCCATTGCCCATAAGCGCCACGCCGAAGTGAGCATATGGCAGGAGTGCCTTCCCGCTCCCTGCCTCACCCCTCCCGCAGTGCAAGTGTGGCGTGCGGCGCCAGGAACTGTGCCGCAAGCACAACGCCGCGCGATCTGGAGCAGGCGTGTCTTGTCCCCTTCGCGTCGCGTTCCAATTTGCGCGGTCCCATTTGATCCCGTGAAGTTACAAAAACGCGCGCTGCGCTGCGCCGCGCCACACGCGCTATACGCTTCTCAATTTGCGCCTAGCGTAATATCGTAGCGGGCCACCGCGAACATGCAGAAGTACCGCAAAACGACGTGGCATGGACTCGACTAATGTCAGAATTAGTGCTGGAGGGAATTGACACCATGAATCCTGCAGAGCTGTCCATAAATCCGTAAGAGTACGAGGGGGTGGAGATTTCTGAACAGCACGTTGCAAGGCAGCGCAGATATGCTCAATAATGTTCATTTCTGGGGAGTTTGGTGGCCAGCGGAAGTGTTTAAACTCAGAAGAGTGCTCTCTGGAGCCACTCTGGAGCAGTTCTGGACGTGTGGAGTGTCACCTTGTCCTGCTGGAATTGCCCCAGTCCGTCGGAATGCATGATCGACATGAATGGATGCAGGTGATCCGACAGGATGCTTACGTACATGTCACAGTCGTATTTAGACGTATCAGGGGTCCCATATCATTCCAACTGCACCCCCCCCCCCCCCACACACCATTACAGAGCCCCCACCAGCTTGTTTCTGAAGAAGAGAAATTTGTTAACATCCAGTATTGACTTAAGTGTCAGGAAGTCATTTCTGAAAGTATTCGTATGGAGTGTAGCCATGTATGGAAGTGAAACATGGACAATAAATAGTTTGGACAAGAAGAGAGTAGAAGCTTTCGAAATGTGGTGCTACAGAAGAATGCTGAAGATTAGATGGGTAGATCACATAACTAATAAGGAGGTATTGAATAGGATTGGGGAGAAGAGATGTTTGTGGCACAACTTGACCAGAAGAGGGGATCGGTTGGTAGGACATGTTCTGAGGCATCAAGGGATCACCAGTTTAGTATTGGAGGGCAGCGTGGAGGGTAAAAATCGTAGAGGGAGACCAAGAGATGAATACACTAAGCAGATTCAGAAGGATGTAGGTTGCAGTAGGTACTGAAAAAGCTTGCACAGGATAGAGTAGCATGGAGAGCTGAATCAAACCAGTCTCAGGACTGAAGACCACAACAACAACAACACCAGCTTGAACAGTCCCATGCTGACATGAAGGTTCCATGGATTTATGAGGTTGTTTCCATACCCGTACACGTACATCCACTCGATACAATTTGAAACGAGACTTGTCCGACCAGCCGGTCGGAGTGGCCGAGTGGTTCTAGGCGCTACAGTCTGGAACCGCGCGACCGCTACGATCGCAGGTTCCAATCCTGCCTCGGGCATGGATGTGTGTGATGTCCTTAGGTTAGTTAGGTTTAAGTAGTTCTAGGGGACTGATGACCTCAGCAGTTAAGTCCCATAGCGCTCAGAGCCATTTGAACCACTTGTCCGACCAGGCAACATGTTTCCAGTCATCAACAGACCAATGTCATGTTGACGGGCCCAGGTGTTGTGTAAAGCTTTGTGTCGTGCAGTCATCAAGGGTACACAAGTGGGCCCTCGGCTCCGAAAGCCCATATCGATGATGTTTCATTGAGTGATTCGCATGCTGACACTGAAATCTACAGCAATATGCGGAAGGGTTGCGCTTCTGTCACGTTAAACGATTCTCCTCAGTAGTCTTTGATCCCGTTCTTGCAGGATCTTTTTCCGGCCGCAGCGATGTCAGATGTTTGATGTTTTACCGGATTCTTCGTATTCACGGTACACTTGTGGAATGGTCGTACGAGAAAATCCCCACTTCATTGCTACCTCGGAAATGCTGTGTCCCTTCGCTTGTGCGCCGACTATAACACCACGTTCAAACTCACTTAAATCTTGATAACCTGTCATTGTAGCAGCAGTAACAACTGCATCATACACTTGTCTTATACAGGCGTCACCGACCGCAGCGTCATATTCTGCCTGTTTACGTATCACTGTATGTGAATACGCATGCCTATACCAGTTTCTTTGGGGCTTCAGAGTATAAACAAATGTACAGTATATAACGGGAAAACTTGCTAACAAAAATCTCGAAATTATCTTGACCAATTTACTTCCAATATTTTCACGATACTCTAATAGACATTCAGACAGACATGGGCTGCAGAGTTTCTTAATATAAATAAAGTAGAGAAGTTGTGGGAAATTCTCAGTAAGTTCTTGATCGATTTACTTCATATTTTTACACGATACTCTAATGAAAATACAGTCGGACATAGGCTATATGTTTTTTTTTTTTCTTTTTAAACAGCAACGTACAGGTTTGCTGTCAAAACCGTGCCGGTGCCTGAAAGAAAATGATGTGCTGTGAAAATTGCAGATTCGTTTTCTTTCTCGCAGCCGGTTTTAACTAATGTCGCGGGGCATTTAAACCATTAAACATTATTGTTTGTCCCATACACATTGTTTTTCCATATGTATAATAATTAACTGAAATTGTGTGCACATCAATGTGTAGCTTTGTTTTTCTCCTCTCAGTAGGTTTTAGCAGGAAACCTGTACGTTAGGAAATTTGTATTTATGGCTTACCAGTATGTGTTTAGAATACTACTTCGTAATCTGAATCGTGAGAAACTTTGTAATGCTACACGAATTACTGTCATTGAAGATACTGTCGTCGCCACAGACCCAGTAGCTGGAGACGTCTCTCTCATACCCTGCTTATCAATGATCCCGTCCACCCCCGGTAGCTCAGTGGTCAGCGCGACAGAATGTCAATCCTAAGGGCCCGGGTTCGATTCCCTGGCTCGTAGATTTTCTCCGCTCAGGGACTGGGTGTTGTGTTGTCCTAACCATCATCATTTCAGACCCATCGACGCGCAAGTCGCCGAAGTGGCGTCAAATCGAAAGACTTGCACCCGTCAAACGGTATACCTGACGGGAGGCCCTAGTCACACGACATTTAGTTATTTATTTAATGATCCCAACCGATTTACCCATTGAATTTAACCGAAGTTTCATTTGCAATGACAATAATGAATTTTGAAAAACCTTCTGTTGATCTACATGCACTAGTAACCTCATTTGCAAATTACCACATAGTACAGGGTGTATCAAAAAGTCTCATCCGATTTGGCACATTTATATTTCTGAAACTAATAGACATATACAATGAATTTTGTTTTCTGATGAACGGGAAACTCAAAAAGTTTTTTTTTCATACATTTTCATAGCTGTTCATTATGCCATCCTCGAGATGTACGGCTTATGTCAATGCGGTATTCAGATTGTCCCCACACTGCAGCGAGCATGTCTTGAGTTGCAGCTTCCACAGCTGCTGTCTCAGTTCAGTCATTGTTGTTGATAACAGAGGCACATAAACAGAGTCTTCTATAAACCCCCACAAGAAATAATCACATACAGTCACGTCCGGCGACCTTGGATGCCTGTAATGTAAGCCTGAATCATTTGGTCCATCGTTCAGTAAGCCTTTGATTTAAAAATTCCCACACTTCCAGATGCCAGTGTGGTGGTGCCAAGTAAAACTCGAGAGTTTGCTCTTTCCAACAGTACGTCGCTCACGCATGTATCTCAAATAAGATAATAGTAGTTATGATGTAGAGGTGTCCCATTCTGTTGGTAAAAGAAGTCGTTCGAACCTGTCGCCAACTGAGGGAAAAGAAAGTTCTCAAACTCATATCGAGATATGTGCTTCCTGTAACAGCGTTCTCGGCTAAGAAAAATGGACCACACACCTTTTCTCATGAATCTGCACAAAACACATTAAATTTTGGAGAGTCCCTCTCATGTTGGACAATTTCATGTGATTGTTCTGTACCTCATATTCTCACATTACGTCGGTTCACACTTCCACTTAAATAGAATGTTGTCTCGTCACTAAACACTAAGCGTGGAATAAAACTGTCATTCTCTATCTTGCCAAGAACGAAATTACAGAGCTCCATGTGTTACTGTTTGTCACCTTCGCGAAGAGCCTGTAGTAGTTGCATTCATGCGTAAATGTCGACGCAACAAATGCCAGACGGACATTGGGGGCATGTTGAGGTGTCGAGCTGCACAACGAGCAGATTTCTGCGGACTCCATGTGAAAATATGGCAGATGCGTTCGACGTCTGCGTCAGACACTCGTGGACGCCCGGCGATTTGCCTTCACACAAACAACCTGTTTCTCGGAATTGTTCATGTGATCATCTAATACTCTGTGCTCTAGGAGGATCCACACCATACCTAGTACGAAAGTCATTCTGAACAGTTATTGCTGACCTGCACTGAGCAAAACGTAGAACATAAAACGCTTTCTGTTGTCCCGACACCATGTTTACTAGAATTGAAGTGGGCGTACACTGCTGCTACTTAGCGGGAATCATGTAAAACTCGAGAGTTTGCTCTTTCCGAGAGTACAATGTTCACGCACATATCTCAAATAACATAATAGTTATGATTTTCTTAAATCGGTTGATTCTTTATGACACAACCTATATAACGTTTCGAAAGACCTACTCCGTTACGACCCAATAGATTGACTCCTTACTCAGTATTTAGTTGATATACCGGGTTATTACAAACGATTGAAGCGATTTCACAGCTCTACAATAACTTTATTATTTGAGATATTTTCACAATGCTTTGCACACACACAGAAAAACTCAAAAAGTTTTTTTATGCAATCACAAATGTTCGATATGTGCCCCTTTAGTGATTCGGCAGACATCAAGCCGATAATCAAGTTCCTCCCACACTCGGCGCAGCATGTCCCCATCAATGAGTTCGAAAGCATCGTTGATTGGAGCTCGCAGTTCTGGCACGTTTCTTGGTAGAGGAGGTTTAAACACTGAATCTTTCACATAACCCCACAGAAAGAAATCGCATGGGGTTAAGTCGGGAGAGCGTGGAGGCCATGACATGAATTGCTGATCATGATCTACACCACGACCAATCCATCGGTTTTCCATTCTCCCGTTTAAGAAATGCCGAACATTATAATGGAAGTGCGGTGGAGCACCATCCTGTTGAAAGATGAAGTCGGCGCTGTCGGTCTCCAGTTGTGGCATGAGCCAATTTTCCAGCATGTCCAGATACACGTGTCCTGTAACGTTTTTTTCGCAGAAGAAAAAGGGGCCGTAAACTTTAAACCGTAAGACTGCACAAAACACGTTAACTTTTGGTGAATTGCGAATTTGCTGCACGAATGCGTGAGGATTCTCTACCGCCGAGATTCGCACATTGTGTCTGTTCACTTCACCATTAAGAAAAAATGTTGCTTCATCACTGAAAACAAGTTTCGCACTGAACGCATCCTCTTCCATGAGCTGTTGCAACCGCGCCGAAAATTCAAAGCGTTTGACTTTGTCATCGGGTGTCAGGGCTTGTAGCAATTGTAAACGGTAAGGCTTCTGCTGTAGCCTTGTCCGTAAGATTTTCCAAACCGTCGGCTGTGGTACGTTTAGCTCCCTGCTTGCTTTATTCGTCGACTTCCGCGGGCTACGCGTGAAACTTGCCCGCACGCGTTCAACCGTTTCTTCGCTCACTGCAGGCCGACCCCTTGATTTCCCCTTACAGAGGCATCCAGAAGCTTTAAACTGCGCATACCATCGCCGAATGGAGTTAGTAGTTGGTGGATCTTTGTTGGACTTCGTCCTGAAGTGTCGTTGCACTGTTATGACTGACTGATGTGAGTGCATTTCAAGCACGACATACGCATTCTCGGCTCCTGTCGCCAGTTTGTCTCACTGCGCTCTCGAGCGCTCTGGCGGCAGAAACCTGAAGTGCAGCTTCAGCCGAACAAAACTTTATGAGTTTTTCTACGTATCTGTAGTGTGTCGTGACCATATGTCAATGAATGGAGCTACAGTGAATTTATGATATCGCTTCAATCATTTGTAATAGCCCTGTATATATCTCCTGTTTAATTCCTGCAATACTAAGGTCCACATATCACATTTGTGACTGGATTAGGGCTTTTTGGTAGGGAGGATATAGAATATTATCTTGTATGGAGTGTCATCACCAGACGAAGAAGTAACTTCCGGTATGCCCAAGGGAAGTGTGTTGGGACCCTTTCTGTTCATGTTGTGTATTAATGACCTTGCAGATAATATTCACAGAAAAATCCGGCTTTTGCAGATGACACAGTTATCTATAATGAAGTTTTATCTGAAAGGTTCAAAATGGCTCTGGGCACTATAGGACTTAACTTCTGAGGTCATCAGTCCCCTAGAACTTAGAACTACTTAAACCTAACTAACCTAAGGACATCATACACATCCATGCCCGAGGCAGGATTCGAACCTGTGACCGTAGCAGCCGCGCGGTTCCAGACTGTAACACCTAGAACTGCTGGTTGTCTGAAAGAAACTGCACGAATATTCAGTCATATCTTAAGATTTCGACATGTTGCAGAGACTGGCAACTTGCTCTAATTACTCACAAATATAAAATTGTACATCCAGTATCCTATGACAATAACATCAATGAGTCACCACTGTAATAGGCCTACTCACACAAATACCTGGGTTTAATGCTTTGTCGGCATATGAAATGGAATTATCACACAGTTTCAGTCGTAAGCAAAGCAGGTGGTAGACTTTGGTTTATTGGTAGAATAGCGGGGAAATGCAATCAGTCCACAAAAGAGACTGCTTAAAAAATCACTCATGCGACCCATTCTAGAATATTGCTGAAGTGTGTGGGATCCGTACGAAGGAGGACTAATAGGGGATATTGAATGTATACAAAGAATGGCAGCACAAATAGTTAGAGGGTTGTCCAAGCCATGGGAGAATGTTACAGTGATGCTAAAGAAACTGAACTGGCCGAGTCTTGAACGTAGACACAAACTATCCTGAGAAAGTCTACTAACAAAGTTTCAAGAACTAGCTTTGAATGACGGCTCTAGAAATGTACTACAACCCCCTATGCATTGGTCATATAGGAATCGGTAGGATAAGCAATGCACGCACAGAGGCGTTAAACAATCATTTTGCCTGCACTACATAAGTGAATGGAACAGAAAGAAACCCTAATAACTGTTGCAGTGGGACGTACCCTCTGTCATGCACCCCACGATAGTTTGCAGAGTGTAGATGTATAACGCTTGGAACTTAAATAGTGGCAACTATTTATTCACAACCGATAAAAAAGAGTTACATGTTTGCACCTGTTACCGTCCTTCAAAGTAGTCACCAGCGCTGAGTAGAACCCGTTGCCAGCGATGTGGAACGCGTAGTATACCGTTAGCTGAGCCTGTTCTGTTGATGGTGCGAATGGATCGGTCTACTGCCTGTCTAATCTCTGGAACAGTTCTGAAGCCAATACCACGAAGTGGTTCCTTCATCTTCGGAATCAAATCAAAGTCACAAGGTCTTAAGTCGTACTACTGTTCGTTTTTGGAGCATCACCTGCGATCAGTTTAGCGAAAGAAGCGACGATAATTTCTGCGCAGCCCACCCTTCATTTGGCACGACAATGCACGGGCGCATACAGCACAACCTGTGGCTGCTCTGTTCGGTCGATGGGACTGGGAAGTACTGTACAGTCCACTATACTCCCCAGACTTACGTCCATGTGACTTTGATTTGATTCCGAAGATGAAGGAACCACTTCGTAGCATTAGCTTCAGAACTGTTCCAGAGATTCGACAGGCAGTAGTACGCTCCATTCGCACCATCAACAGAACAGGATCTGCTAATGGTATACTACGCCTTCCACATCGCTGGTAACGGATTCTACACAATACTGGTGACTATTTTGAAGGACGGTAACAGGTGCCAACATGTAACTCTTTTGTAGTCCACGGCGACAGTCTGGTTTCTGTTCGCAGCACTTAAAAAGGGGATGCACAACATTGAACACTGCACCATAGAGAACGAGGGCATATGGGTATTGGGGGGAAGACTTGGACAGATGAGGGGAGGGAAAAGGGGAGGATCCGATGGAGGGAGAGTGCACAGAAAAAGGGGGGAGCAGGGCAGATGCAAGAAAGGAGTGGGGAAGACATTGAAAGGGAAAGAAAAAGGACTTGAGGGGAAAGAATGGAGTTAAGGAGTGGGTAAATGGAGAAAAAACAGGATGGAAGGGGGGAGAGGGAGCCCAGGAAAAGGACAGAGGGAGGGAGGGGGAGGTGAGGATCATAGTTGATAGGAGGGATAAATGGAGGGAGAGACGGCATCACCCAGGAGGGGGAGTTGATGGAAGCCACCTCGGGAAAGGAGATGAAGGGTGTAGAGGCGGAAGGTAGGGGGAGGCACAAGGGGCAGCAGTGGGCGGGGGTTGGAGAGGAGAGGAGCAACCACGGATGAGGGGGATCAAGCCGACAGGAGGTGCAGAGGACGCAGACAGGTTCGAGGAATCAGGTCATAGAGGACCACATGGGGTACGCAAGGCGTATACAGAAGGCAAGGCGGAGTGCATGGCGCTCGAGGATCTGGAGGGACTTATAGAATTTGGGGGGCGGGGGGAAGGTATCCAGACAGGACTGGCATAACAGAGGATGGGACAGATTAAGGATTTGTAGGTGTGGAGAACGACAAGGGGTGCATCCACCACGTCCGGCCAGAGAGGAGTAAGGAGATGGAGGCAGTTGTGGGCTTTGGATTGAATACAGCGGAGATGAGAGATCCAGGTGCAGTGACAGTCAATGGTGAGTCCAAGGTAGGTGAGGGTGGGGGAAGGCAGACAGGACGAGTGCAGATGGTAATGGAAAAATCAAGGAGCCAGAAGGAGCGAGTGGTATGACCTATAATGATTGCCTAGGTCTTGGAAGGATTGATTTTGAGCGGCAACTGGTTACACCATGTGGCAAAAGGGTCAAGTTGATTCTGGAGAGGGCCTTGGAACCGTTGAAGGGTAGGAGCGAGGGCAAGGAAGGCAGCGTCGTTGGCATACTGCAGGAGGTGGACAGGAGGGGTGGCGGGGTTGGGGAATATCTGCCGTGTACAGGAGGTAGAGGAGAGGGGAGAGGACAGAGCCCTGGGGCACACCCGAGGAGGGGTAGAAGATGTGGTAATCGGCTTTATGGATGGTAACATAGGAGGGTCGGAGGGGGAGGAAGGAGGCAACCAGACAGACATAATTGATAGGAAGGACATCGGTCTGGAGTTTAAACAGGAGACCGGGATGCCATACATGGTCGTAGGCCTTCTAGAGGCCTAGGGAGACAAAAATGGTGGAGCGCGGGAGTTAAGCTGGAGGGAGAGGAGATGAGTGAGGCATAGGAGATGGTCATCAGCAGAGAAGGAAAGTCGAAAGCCACATCAGGTGTTGGGGAGGGGGTGGAGTTGGTGGAGGTGGTGATGGATGCACCAGGTAAGGATGGACTCCAGGAGCTTGCTGAACACCGAGGTGAGACATATCGGGCGATAGGAGAAGGTATCAGGTGGAGGCTTGTTGGGTTTGGAGAACATCAGGGTACAGGAGGTTTCCCACAGGTCGGGGTAGAAGCCAGTGGCAAGGATTATGTTGTACAGGGCGGCAAGGACTGCAAGGAAGGAAGGAGGGCAGTGTTTGAGATGTCAGTAGGTAATGCGGTCGTGGCCAGGAGTGGTGTTGCATTTAGTCTGGAGTGTGAGGCTGATGTCCTGTGTAGTGATGGGAGTATTAAGTCCTGATGGTGGTGTGTGGCCGAAGTGCTGGAAGGTAGGAGCAAAGGGAGGAGTGGAGGTATCGGTATGTTCGATGACAGCATGGAAGAGGGAATAATCAAATTGTTGATCATCTGGACTGGAAAAGACATCGGATAGGTGGGAGGCAAAGTGATTGGCCTTGCTGAGGTTGTCAGGAAAGGGATGGTCATCAAGGAGGAGAGGGTACTGCAGGATAGGGCGGTTCCCAGTAAGGTGGTGGAAAGCAGATCAATATTTGGAAGAGTTTACTGGGAGCGTGGCATTGAGTTGCAGATAAAGTACTTTAAGTTTTGGATTTTATCATACAGTAATCCATTTGAGGCGCTGAGAACCATAAAGCACACCATAGTTGATTGTGTGCCTGCAGCATATATTCATGTTTCTGACATCTGTTGATTTTATGGTGGATCAGGTTTATCTGTACAGTAGGACCACATTGTACGTATATTTGAACATTCACAAAAAGCTGCCTCACTGGCTTCTCTGATATTTACTTAAATATGGTGGGCCCAAGATGGCAGTGCCTTTCGCCTTTATGGCTCTCAGTGCCTTAGTTGTATTCTAGTCAAGTTACTTTGTTCGTAGATAGTACTAGTTGAATTTAATAATTTCCGCAAACGGCAGTTTGTGATTCGAGTTGGTTGTTTGCTGTGCAGTAATTGGCTTTCCTGTGCAGAATCATTATGAACTCTGTTGAATCCGTGTAAAACGATAACAGAAATGAAAATTGCCAGGAATAGTTATCCACAAAGGATGTCTGGTGTACTAGACCAGATCTGCTGTCTGAGAAAGTGACGAAATCGAATAAGCGTGACTACAAACGAACATGTAACAAAGAAGTATAATATAATAAGAGTCAGTTGTTGTGTGGGTGCAGCGTAAGAAAGCCTGATCTTCAGCCCGGAAGTTAATTCGTTAACTAATAAATGAATTAGGGATCTGGCTGAAAAAATAAAAAAGCACGAAAACTCTCACTTACACGAATAGAAAAATGGTGAGTAGCGAAAGCTTAAACATTATTTCGTTCTTGCCATAAACTGTACTTAATTATGTGCAAAACAACAAAATTCCGCAAAAACAATTTGTAATCGCCCTGTTAAATTGTTACAAAAACTTAGCCGGTGTCGTAATTTTGAAATAAGAGTCAGTATGAATGTCGCGTAATAAATATATCGCGGGAAGCGCCGTTGCGACACAGGCAACAGTCAATTATGGAAACTAAGCAACTGAATATTAAAATTAACGTTATGAGGGTAAACACCCGACTGACTACACAAAATAAGAGGGCGCATACATTCGCGAGTGAGTAGTTCAAAATGAGAATTTATACGGAAAGGGAAATGGGTCATAAGTATAGTTACGTCGATACACACTCTGTTGTGCGCGAACGTACGATAGGAATAGAGGCACGTAAAAAAAAAAAAAAAATGTTCAAATGGCTCCGAGCACTATTGGACTTAACATCTGAGGTCATCAGTCCCCTAGAACTTAGAACTACTTAAACCTAACTAACCTAAGGACATCACACACATCCATGCCCGAGGCAGGATTCGTACCTGCGACCGTAGCAGTCGCGCGGTTCCGGACTGAATCGCCTAGAACCGCTTGACCACAGCCGCCGGCGGAGACACGTACATTCTAAGTCCTATCATACCCCGTGGTCCGGGTAAGAAGAACTGTGGTTAAAATGCATTTATCACCTGAGAAAGAAAATAATCGGACTTCGTAATTAAATGAAAAGAAAGATTGCAGGTTCTGAATGTCGAATATAACCTAAACATTGAAATTGACATTGACGGCCACGAAGGGGAAGAGATGAATATATTCACGTACCTCTATTGTTGAGCAGCGTCATCGTGAAGACGTCCGCGCCGATAGCTGAGTGGCTGCCGGCACGGTAGCTCAGCGTGTTCGGTCAGAGAGCTGGTTGGCCTCTGTAATAAAAAAAAAAAAACTGAGTGGAAGGATCAACAAACGAACTTTAACGGATACATGTGACGTCCGCAACAAAAAAGGAAAAAAAAGTGGTCAGCGTGACGGATTGCCGTCCTACGGGTCCGGGTTCGATTCCCGGGTGGGTCGGGGATTTTCTCCGCTCAGGGACTGAGTGTTGTGCTGTCTTCATCATCATTTCATCCCCAGGTCTCCCAATGTGGCGTCGAATGTAATAAGACCTGCACCAAGGCGGCCGGACCTGCCCCGCAAGGGGCCTCCCGGCCAATGACGCCAAACATTCATTTCCACTTTCCATCGTGAAGATCGTCGCCTCCATCTAAATTCTCCATACAAAATTAAAGTAATAATAACCTACCAGAGTTGCAGGAGCTAGGATTCAGGTATCGTAAATGAGAAAATCGTCTTGTTTCAGAAGTTCCTTTCATTATTTAGCACAATTTCACTTGACAAATCTTCTTTTGTCATCAGTGTTAAATACTTTTCAAATGAATGTTTGGTATGAGTGTCGAATAATTACCTATACATTTATTCACAGGAAAAAATTATTAAGTATCTTCACAAATTCTTCCTTTTTTCAGACAAGTTATGCATATTATTATTACTATTATTATTATTATTATTATTATTTTAAAAACAGCTGCAGTGGTGTATATATGTTGATAACCTTGACTGTTATTCAGCAGATGCTGCTAATTTTACACTCTTATATTTATCTGAATCCAAAAGTTCGTGAACACCCGAACTGTATACATGCCACTGCTTTTACTATTACATAATATTTGTACCTCTGAAAAGTATAACATGTCAGTTACTAAGTGTGAAGCTCTCACCAAGTATGCATTACTGTAATTGTGTTAATTCACAGCACGTTTTTATGGATTACGTTCACACTTTTATGACAGTTTTGTATGTCATCATGTTATGTATGTATACATCGAGTATAGATTTAAGTGTCATTTCTGAAAGTATTTGTATGGAGTGTAGCCATATATGGAAGAGAAACATGGACAATAAATAGTTTGGACAAGAAGAGAATAGAAGCTTTCGAAATCTGCTGCTACGGAAGAATGCTGTAGATTAGATGGGTAGATCACATAACTAATGAGGAGGTATTGAATAGGATTGGGGAGAAGAGAAGTTTGTGGCACAACTTGACTAGAAGAAGGGATCGGATGGTAGGACATGTTCTGAGGCATCAAGGGATCACCAATTTAGTATTGGAGGGCAGCGTGGAGGGTAAAAATCGTAGAGGGAGACCAAGAGATGAATACACTAAGCAGATTCAGAAGGATGTAGGTTGCAGTAGGTACTGGGAGATGAAGAAGCTTGCACAGGATAGAGTAACATGGAGAGCTGCATAATACCAGTCTCGGGACTGAAGCCCACAACAACAACATGTATGTCCTATACTTGATTGTGTCGCATTTGACGCAAATGTATTTTTGACACATTGATAGAAGCTGTGTAAAGCTTTTTTAATTTCTCCCATTCATTATGTTGCTTGTGTGTACATTTATATTCATCTCTCTTTTGTACCTTACAGTTTACTCCTGTGAAGATAGTTGTTATAACTGACACTGGTAGAGAAAAATATGCAATTGTAGAGCTGATGGGGCAAATATGCCTTTTTCAAAATACTTAACAGCCAAAGACAGTCACTTAAGACAAATTTTATTAACAATGAATAAGGCTCAAAGTCGGACATTTAAATAAGTTGGAAGTGTTTTACGAGCAGAGTGTTTTTACCATGGTCTACTGTCTGTGCAGCTTCACTAACTGGTAGTCCAGAAAACCATTTCATACTCTTACCACACGGCAAGCCCAAAAGCGATAAATATTGTATATTTGAAAGATTGTAAATATATATTGTGAAAAAATTAAAAATCTTAAAAATAATAAAAACGAAAACAAAAGTCTTTTTCATTCCATTCTGTGTGATTTATTATGATTCCGAGTTCCACACCCCCAAAGTGTTTGAAGTCGCATTGAGGAGCCGAAATTTGCTTCCTGTCGCAATACCCAAATTAAGAGGTATATCCAATTCTCATACATATTTAGCAATTGGGAAACATTACCAAGTTCAATAAGTTTATGCATACAGTATGATAAAGATAATGAGGTGGCACAATGAAATGTTATTAGTTTCTCAGGTTTGGGTGAACAAACGTGTGGGAGACGATTCCCTATATCAAAATATTATGTATACAGTACATGTCCAGACCATTAACGACAGAAAACTGTGAAACACGGGAAGGCGATAAACTTGTCCACATGTTGCCATTATATGGCTTCTGGAACAGGTACCGGTTTCAGGGAATTAATCTTCCGTCTTCGGATATTTGACCGATCACTATTAGAGCCACATGGTATAGGGTGGATTACCACTCTCCCTTTATATAGGCTGTGATACCAGCAGGAGTATTATGAGAGAAAACAGGACTGCTGCACTGTATATATACAGTTCTTTTATGTTCCTGGATTTTAGTGTTACCCCTCATCTTTCGACATTAAAAACAAACCACAGTTTTTTAATCTCATACAGTATTTTGGATGTTTTATCAAAAATATTCCTGGAGCTAACATTTTGTCGCGGTATCAAATAACATAAGATTGTCATTCATGCTAAGCCATCCTTAAATACGTCATCATAAAAGATAGGTAAAGCAGATGCACTTACAATGGACATAACGTTTTGGTTGCATTAAACCGACAGCAAAAAATGAGCTACAATGCACAAACTTAGCGTGACTTTCATATCCGTGTATGTGTGAAGCAAATAACGAAATTCATGGTACAGAGGTAAATGCATTTTTCTTTTTTTTTTTTTAGGGTGACGTGGTGAATGAAGTAATGGCGCACGTTTACTTGATGTTACGTAATTACAAGGGAATAATCTCATAGTTTTAATTATCACCTTGCAATGTAACTGGTCAGTGGCCCATATTTCACTACATATTGTACCTCTCGATACACCCAAAGAAATGAATTACTCGACACACAGACATTTCTCAAAATCACAAAAAAATTGGTTTTTAATTGTAATAAATTGTAGACTCTTCACGATAAAGGATGATAGCCAAAAACAGTTGCAGGATAAAAATTTTATTAAAATTCTTGACAAGGTTTCGGTACATATAAATATACCTTCATCAGACGTAAAAAATCTAAAATTACATACTGCAATCGAGATAAATAAAACATGTCTCGATAGTTCATAGGCGAAGTAATGGTGCTAAACTGTTCGCTTTGACCCTGTGACCATAGCCATGTTGTACAAATGGAGAAGATGTCTTAATTATTGACGACGCCTTTGGCACAATTGTCATCCTTTATCGTGAAGAATTTCAACAGTTGCTGTTGCAGCCATGTTTAAACTCTTGAAATTGTAGAGTATTATTTTACTTAGCACAAATGTGTAATGAGGAATTAATTACTTCATAAAAGTTGTGATAAACAAGTTGTACAAGTTTTGAAAAGATAACAGTAATAATTTAATAACACAAAAAAGCCAACCACATTACAGATGGCATATTTAAAAAGCTCAACAACACTATCATGTTATTTTAAAACACGCTTAAAGTTGGAGATTCATCAAATGTGAGAAACTTGTATGATGGCATCAGAACTGCAAAACTGGATGCAGTAAGGAAAACGTCAGTGCACACGAAAAAGAGGCCTCTAACTTGTCGGTGGACTTCAGACTATTCTAAAGAAATTTCAGTTATAGATTTGACCTTCATAGATACAGGAGAAATTTTGCTTTAGATAATTGTCTTAAATTTTTCAGAACTCAGGTGCTAACTAAAAAGTTCTTAAAACTACAAAGAAACACTCATTATCGAAATTTCTTTGATAACATGTATTAACAAACAAATATATCTGAGGTTCAATTTGTAAAAAAAACTACATTCAGTTTTGTACAACAAATAGTCATACCATCAGCTGATGTAGCACATCAGCAGATATCAGCAAATAGAGCAGAACGCTATTTTGCATGTACGTGTTGATGAAACCTTGAAGTGGAAGAAGCATATGGCTTCTTATATTGCTTCTACTATGAAGATGAAAGATAGCGCTGGGAAGATAAATTATTAGTTAGTTAGTTACATGTGCCATAGATCATTTCAACTATTATTTCACTGAAATGATGTGGAACGGGTCAGTTGCCAGGTTGTGTGTACATGATTACTGTTAACATTATTGAATACATAATTTTGTTCCTACTTATGCAACTACACTTAAAAACAAGGTTTTTTGGCTACCAGTTTTTAAATAGAAATTCCTCAATGGCAATGATTTTAAATTAGATTAAAGACTTGCTTTGCTACATGTGAGACATTTTGTGTTATCATAAACGATCAAACATTTTATTGCTGCATACTGAACTCCTCTCTAAGCCACTGACAGCTTCAACAGTGGGTAGTAAAGGTCACTTGTTCCTCTAATGTTGTAGGGATGTGCATCACTCTTCTTCTCAAATTGTCAAAATGGTTCAAATGGCTCTGAGCACTATGCGACTTAACTTCTGAGGTCATCAGTCGCCTAGAACTTAGAACTAATTAAACCTAACTAACCTAAGGACATCACACACATCCATGCCCGAGGCAGGATTCGAACCTGCGACCGTAGCGGTCGCTCGGCTCCAGACTGTAGCGCCTAGAACCGCACGGCCACTCCGGCCGGCTCTCATAATTGTGATGGATTATTTATGACGAATTTCACCAGCAAAAATATGTACTGTGATGGCACAGTTAAAATACCCAGCTCCTTGAAGGGGTACCTAAATCTACATTCATACTCTGCAAACCACCGTTAAGTGAATGGCACAGGGTATGTCCCATTTACCAGTTATTAGGGATTCTTCCCATTCCATTCACATATAGAGCATGGGAAAAATGATTGTTTGAATGCCTTTGTGTGTACTGTAATTATTCTAATTTTGTCCTCACGATCCCTATGTGAGTGATACGTAGGGGGTTGTAGTACATTTCGAGAGCCATCATTTAACGCAAGTTCTTGATACTTTGTTGGTAGACTTTCTCAGGATAGTTTATGTCTGTGTTCAAGAGTTTGCCAGTTCAGTTTTTCATCATCACTGTAACGCTCTCCCATGGTTCAAACAGCCCTCTAACCATTTGCACTGCCCTTCTTTGTATACGTTCAGTATCCCCTGTTAGTCCTATTTCGTACAGATCTCACACAATTCAGCAATATTCTAGAATGGGTTGCACAAATGATTTGCCAACCATCTTGCCCACTATTTTACCAATAAACCAAAGTCTACCACCTGCTTTGCCTATGACTGAGCACATGTGATTATTCCATTTCATATCCCTACGAAGTGTTGGCCAATTCCAACTGTAATTCCCTCATATTATAGTCAAAGGAAACTGCGCTTTTTTCTTTTTGGCAAGTGCACAATTTTACCTTTCTGAACATTTACAGCAATTCGTCAATCTCTGCACCACTTTGAAATCTTATCCAGACCTGGCTGAATATTTAAGCGCTTCTTTCAGACTGCACATCATAATAGATAACTGTATAATCTGCAAAAAGTCTGAGGTTACTATTAACATTGTATGCAACGTCATTAATATACAAGATGAATAGAGCGTACAACACACTTCTCTGAGGCTTACCTGAAGTTACTTCTACATCTGAATGATGACTTTCCATCCAAGATTTCATGCTTTATTCTCTCTACCAAAAAGTCTTCAATCCAGTGACGAATTTCACTTGATACCCCACATGATCGAACTTTCAGCAATAAGCGTAAGCGTAGTACTGAGTCAAATGATTTTCGGAAATGAAGAAATATCGCATTTGTCTGAGTGGCTTGATCCATAGCTTTCAGCTTGTTATGTGAGAAAAGTGCGCTTTCAGTATGTCATGTGTGAAAAGTGCGAGTTGTGTTTCACACGACCGAAGTTTTCGGAATCTATGCTGACTGGCATGGAGGAGTTCATTCTGTTCGAGATATCTCTTTATACACTCCTGGAAATTGAAATAAGAACACCGTGAATTCATTGTCCCAGGAAGGGGAAACTTCATTGACACATTCCTGGGGTCAGATACATCACATGATCACACTGACAGAACCACAGGCACATAGACACAGGCAACAGAGCATGCACAATGTCGGCACTAGTACAGTGTATATCCACCTTTCGCAGCAATGCAGGCTGCTATTCTCCCATGGAGACGATCGTAGAGATGCTGGATGTAGTCCTGTGGAACGGCTTGCCATGCCATTTCCACCTGGCGCCTCAGTTGGACCAGCGTTCGTGCTGGACGTGCAGACCGCGTGAGACGACGCTTCATCCAGTCCCAAACATGCTCAATGGGGGACAGATCCGGAGATCTTGCTGGCCAGGGTAGTTGACTTACACCTTCTAGAGCACGTTGGGTGGCACGGGATACATGCGGACGTGCATTGTCCTGTTGGAACAGCAAGTTCCCTTGCCGGTCTAGGAATGGTAGAACGATGGGTTCGATGACGGTTTGGATGTACCGTGCACTATTCAGTGTCCCCTCGACGATCACCAGTGGTGTACAGCCAGTGTAGGAGATCGCTCCCCACACCATGATGCCGGGTGTTGGCCCTGTGTGCCTCGGTCGTATGCAGTCCTGATTGTGGCGCTCATCTGCACGGCGCCAAACATGCATACGACCATCATTGGCACCAAGGCAGAAGCGACTCTCATCGCTGAAGACGACACGTCTCCATTCGTGCCTCCATTCACGCCTGTCGCGACACCACAAGAGGCGGGCTGCACGATGTTGGGGCGTGAGCGGAAGACGGCCTAACGGTGTGCGGGACCGTAGCCCAGCTTCATGGAGACGGTTGCGAATGGTCCTCGCCGATACCCCAGGAGCAACAGTGTCCCTAATTTGCTGGGAAGTGGCGGTGCGGTCCCCTACGGCACTGCGTAGGATCCTACGGTCTTGGCGTGCATCCGTGCGTCGCTGCGGTCCGGTCCCAGGTCGACGGGCACGTGCACCTTCCGCCGACCACTGGCGACAACATCGATGTACTGTGGAGACCTCACGCCCCACGTGTTGAGCAATTCGGCGGTACGTCCACCCGGCCTCCCGCATGCCCACTATACGCCCTCGCTCAAAGTCCGTCAACTGCACATACGGTTCACGTCCACGCTGTCGCGCCATGCTACCAGTGTTAAAGACTGCGAAGGAGCTCCGTATGCCACGGCAAACTGGCTGACACTGACGGCGGCGGTGCACAAATGCTACGCAGCTAGCGCCATTCGACGGCCAACACCGCGGTTCCTGGTGTGTCCGCTGTGCCGTGCGTGTGATCATTGCTTGTACAGCCCTCTCGCAATGTCCGGAGCAAGTATGGTGGGTCTGACACACCGGTGTCAATGTGTTCTTTTTTCCATTTCCAGGAGTGTATTTGAGCTCAGAATATATTCTAACATTCTGCAACAAATGGATGCCAAGGATATTGAGCGATAGTTTTGTGGATGAGTTCTACTACCCTTCATGTAGGCAGATGGACCTGTGCTTTCTTCCAATTGCTGGGTACAGTTTTTTGTTTGTGAGATCTACGACAAATTACGGTTAGAAGAGGGGTTAACTCAGCCGTAATTTCAATATAGAATCTGACAGGGATGCCAACAGGCCCTGGAGTTGTGTTCAATTTTAATAATTTAAGCTGTTTCTCAACACCACTGACACTAATACTGATTTTACTCATCTTTTTTCTGGTACGAGGGTTAAATTGGAGCAATACTTCTGTGCCTGTCTTTGTAAAGGAACATTTGAAGACAGAGTTAGGCATTTCAGCTTTTGTTTTGTTACACTCAATTTCAATACCTGTCTCATTCACTATTGACCGGACACCAACTTTGGTGCCTCTAAACAGCCTATACATATGAACATATATACATACCTACATGACGTCCATGTGAACCCCGCATATTTTCTTACTGCTTGCTTTGTGTGCTCAATACTTTCTTTCTAAGTGATGAGTTATCCCAGGAAATTATTCCGTATGACATTATTGAGTGGAAATGTGCAAAATATGTTAGGAGGTTGATACATTTGATTCCAAGATTAGCAATTGTACCTGAAGTTAACTGTTTGAGAAGCTCAATAATGTTGGAATACAAACAGAACATCACAACATAGCAGTTCAGATTACAAAAGTCCTATTCAATCCATTGAAAGTCCAAAATGGAACTATGATACAAACATATATGTAGCAAAAACTGTTCATATGGTAACGCAAAGCAGTGGCAAAGGGAACATCTCTTCTTTCATTTGGATCGCTGCTAACTCTGGCACCACTCACAATGAACAGGTAGATCAGTTACTGAAGTTCTAACATTCATCAGCTCCTAAAAAAAGTCTTAATTCACAGATGAAGGAGAAAATAATATCTATTTGAAAAAAATATTTAAATTTATCCATATCTAATAAGGGCAAATAGTGTGCATCGATTCAAAGATCTGTTCCACCTAAACTTTGATTCCATGACAAAACGTTCTGAAGGGCATTAAAAACAAATGTAATTTTGATGTGTTTTAGTCGTGGATATTTTCCATACATCACCGAGTAGCAATCTTGAATTCTCTTATTGTGGTAATACATCCTGTGCTGATCTTATCAATACTTTTTTCACTTGTCCGAAACACAGAAAGGTTTTCAATTTTTTTTTTTTTTTAGTGTGTAGCTCGAATCAGCCCATTCAAATACTGTTCTTCACGTCTTTCGTGCAATGCCCTGTATCGATGGAAATCGACGCTCTGTACCCCATTATATACAAAATGATTTTTTAAGTCGGAATTTTATGTCCCCATTCGGTAAAGCGGTCCCAGACTAGTGTAGCGATATTTGTTTTGTCGATAAATATTAAGACTGGCAGTAAAACACGATGAATAAGAAGCATTCCAGAACCGACTGAACAGCGCTGTTGCATGGTAATAGCAGTCAGTGGGTGCCATGGTGGTTCTGTCGACACTGGGGGATTAATACATATCGATAAAACGGATATCGAACCAGAAAATTTGAGGCCGCTCTATAGAAAGGGGCACGTAAAGTTCCGCTTTAAAAATCACTTTCTCTTCAGTGGGAAACAAACCAACGCTTCCTACCGACACTGCGCGTCACAGGGAAGACGTGATGAGAAGTTTTGTTGGGCAGCTACGCATCGCAAAACCGAAATTGCAAATATCTGCTGAAACGCTCGAGAAATTGCACCTCATGACTTTTAGAGGGGCACTCTGTATAAGACAGTATTTAAATCGCGATATCTTCTCAAATTACAGAATAATAACCAGACGTTCCGGAAACATATTTGCAACAATTATTTGCGAAGTATTGTGTTTGTAATATGTATGAGTGCATGGTACTTTTTCACCGAATGCCAAACAAAATAAAATCCATGCTTACTCTTTGGCACAATCAGTGATTAGCGTTATTTGAAACTGATGCTTTTATTGCATCAAAATCGAGGAAAGTGATTCGTGAAGTTGTCATGGAACCAGAAGAATCTTTTCCTATTACGTTCGGACGTGGTCATTGTTGTGTGGGAGTGGAAATGGAGAGAGATCGTACGGGAAATAAAATGTTAATACATCACACGTAGAAAAGAATACGGCTATAAAAAAGTTTGTAACAGGCGCTGTGTGGTTTGAGTGCTACAGACGATTCTCATATTTAGTAATTACCAGTTAAAAAAGAATCCTAGGTTGAGAAAACACCATACCGTGGAGCAGTCGCATCACTTACGTTTTTTGCTGTTATCTCCCGTCCACATATTTCATTTACAGTGAACCTTGTGAGCAGCTTTTTGAACGATCAGGACAATGCACAATGGCATGCGGTAAGAGAATTTTCCAGTATTTGATCGAAACGAAAGGTTATGGTAAAGAGTACTCAAACAGCAGGGACGAAATAAAACTATTGCTTTTTCAGTACTCTTACGTCGCGAAAACTTATTTATTTGCGTTTAAAACCTACTATTAAATTCAACCAGTAAAACAGCGGTGTACTGAAAAAGTTCTGCGTGCTTGCATTTAGTTACAGTGTGCTTAAGGACAAAGTTCCCGATTTCCAGAGATGCGCACGCACTTAGTCTTTGTTCAAACCACTGTGTCTGTTCTTAAAGCCAACTATTGCAAAGGCCACTAATTCAGCCAAATAAATCAGTAATTGATACTTCTCTCCGCAAATTTTTAAATCTCTCGTCATCCAATATTACCTCTAAGGAAAATAATGGGAGGGAGAGAGCGGTCATGTTTTGTAGTTATAGTATGATATTCATTTTCATAGAAAACATTTTTCAACATAAACAAAAATGGATAGTGTTTTTAACACCGAAATACGCACGCACGTGATTAAAGCTCTCTATACAGAGCTATAGACGTGACCATTCCTAGCTTCCATTAAGTTTGTAAATTAGGAGAGATGTACTATCAACGCTGTTTTTGGAAAAGATTATATACTTTTCTATAAAGTATGTAGTCCAAAACAGTCGAAAGGAAAATAGCGAGTCTTTCAACGACTTTTTATCACGTGATACTTTAAAGGTGACATAGACAAGGTATGCCTTTAAACGACTTTATATCACGTTATACTACAAGAGGGATACAGACAGAAATAATAAGCTACTAATTTATTTGCTGCTATACAATTCGCCCAACCCCAAAGTCAGTGCACAACTCAGAAATGCAGTGCATGAGAAAACTCGGTATAGGGAGATAATTATTGAAAAATTATAAGCTTCCTTTAAATTTCTAGTAAGTATTGTTGGCAGTAAATTCCGTTATATTCAAAATGGTTCTAATGGCTCTGAGCACTATGCGACTTCTCAGGTCATCAGTCGCCTAGAACTTAGAACTAATTAAACCTAACTAACCTAAGGACATCACACACATCCATGTCCAAGGCAGGATTCTAACCTGCGACCTTAGCGGTCGCTCGGCTCCAGACTGGAGCGCCTAGAACTGCACGGCCACTCCGGCCGGCCGTTATATTCGTCGAGCTCGTTAGGGTACTTCTAACGTATTTTTCAGTGACATAAACTAAATGTGCAGTTTCACTACTTGCGTCACTTTTCTTGCCGAGGTGCTTACAAGCACATACAAGAGAAACGACCTAGTGTTGTAAAATTCGCCCACGCGCAAAATTAGTGACACAACTAAAAAATGCCATACATGAGAAACCTCGGTATATGGAATTAATTATTGAAAAATTATAAGCTTCCTTTAAATTTCTAGGAAGTATTGTTGGCAGTAAACTCCATTATATTTGTGGTACACGTGAGGGCACTTCTCACGTATTTTTCAGTGACACACTGAATTTGCAGTTTTTCTACTTGCGTCACTTTTCTTGCTGAGGTGCTAACAATCACATACAAGAGAAACGACCTAGTTATTTAAACAATGGATAAGTTCTACCTCTCATGTTGGTCAGCGGACGATATTTGTAACGTGATATTCATCATGAGAAAAATGCTTTTGATGATCCATTCCTCCTGTATACAGTACTTCTATCACATAATCACACACATACTGACGATAAAACAAAAACATTCCGACAGTGAAGAAATATTTCAGTCATTTGGTGCATATAATGTCTTTGGTTAAGCTATCTTTGGATTATGATGTGAAAATTTGGAGGTCAATTTAAAACCCACGTTTACAATTAAGATTAAATTCCCAGTATTAAAATATGTCAGATGGACTAGTACGGTGCGTACAAGATAATGCTGCGGAAAGATGATCGACACGTATGTAAGACATGAAAGTAATGTTTGCAGACAATTCATCACGAAAGCAGTTGGTTACGCATTTTGATAGAGCTAACAGTGAAGCAGTTTAAGTGATTTAATATAACTTATCCTCTATTAAATTATATTTTGCTAGCATTGAAGTGTAAAAGATAAGATATACAAGAAGCACTATGCTTATAAAAGTGTACAGTTTCTTCGCGACGTTCTAAGTGCGACGAGATACCTAGTTCTTGATCGGCTGAAGCCGGTAGAAGTCGGACCATTCCGGACCACAAGTGTTCTGTGTGTGGCCGCTGCCAACATTGGCGACCGAATAACACAGTACTTACGTGTTCCGTAACTGTTAGAAAGTGATTGTCGTTTTGTGGGGTACCAAACCAGGAAGCGCATGAGCTGTGCATCACTGTGTGGGAAAGGCACCGTGCGCGCCTAGCGCGTATAGTGCCCTGACTGTCAACATATTGAATTTCGGTGGCAAAAGTTACCTGCTTGTCGTCGAACCAACTTGAAAATTCGGCCAGCATCTTGTAAACAAAACTATGCATGTCTTATCAGTTTGCGTCTGCTCGTAATTGTAAAGATTTCTTCTTTACTAAGTTATGTGGTGTATGCCTTCGTCCCATATACCCCGGCCCCCGCGCCGCTCTCCTACCTTCTGAAGTCTTAATTGTGATGACAGACCGATTCCTGACGTAGCCCGACATCTAGGCTATATTTGAATGCAATAACTTGCTTATGAGTATTTTACCGCACATTTATGTGTATAACACATAAACTACGAAAAATACCGGGATGATCCACTACATGTCTTTTGTCACATGGTTCAAATGGCTCTGAGCACTATGCGACTTAACTTCTGAGGTCATCAGTCGCCTAGAACTTAGAACTAATTAAACCTAACTAACCTAAGGACATCACACACATCCATGCACGAGGCAGGATTCGAACCTGCGGCCGTAGCGGTCGCTCGGTTCCAGACTGTAGCGCCTAGAGCCGCACGGCCACTCCGACCGGCGCCACATTGTTAAATGCATGAAACCATTCCTTTTTATGTCTCTCTTGGGGCAAAAATC
Source organism: Schistocerca serialis cubense (assembly GCF_023864345.2). NCBI lineage: Eukaryota > Metazoa > Arthropoda > Insecta > Orthoptera > Acrididae > Schistocerca > Schistocerca serialis. The sequence goes on along the minus strand of NC_064649.1, from coordinate 82,854,049 downwards.
TGGCTATGGATTTTTTCCACACTGTGGAAATTGTGGGTTCAGAATCAGAGATTTTCTGTTACGGCAACTGACCCCTTTGATATCACAAGAAGAACCCATATGATTCTATATAACTCCGAAATATTATTGTGGACGAATGTTTTTCTAGTTGGGGTGACCAAGCGGAAAATAAAAATGCACCTCAGAGGAAATGCTTTGAACAGTAGTTGAAACAGCAGTTAAGTAACAAAGAAAGTAATGAAAACGGAAGGTCTGTATTTGTGGATGCCTTATTTTGTGTAAGAAACTGACACATAATAGTGACAATCCATGGTGTTGGGTGGCTACATCTCACACATTGTCTGAAGTGTGTGATTGAATTTTGTGAGTTATCAGTAAACTAATCATTACTTTGAAGTTTTTGACTCGTTTTGTGTTGTGTCCATTCAAAACAGGAAAAGATAGCTGGTTTTATTTGTTTATTTGTCATGTGGACTACTTTATGAGTTTTTGATTCACAGGAATAGCTGTACATACACAAAAGAAAATAATCTTTTTTTTTTTTTTTTCAAAATATGAGGTAATTGAACAGATGAAAAATCTACTCACCAAGTGGCATCAGGAGAGTATACATGTAAAAGGTATTGAAGTTTTCAAGCTTCAGGAGTCAGTTGCTCGTGACATGAGATTTCGGGCAACTTTTGAAAACTCCACCACTTTTCCTAAACGTCACCAGTGCTTTTCTTTCCGCACTCTTCCTTCCCCACTCCTCCATCCCCTTCTGTCCTTCTACCTAACCGAGCGAGGTGGCGCAGTGGCTAGCACACTGAACTTGCATTCGGGAGGATGACGGTTCAATTCTGCGTCCAGTCATCCTGATTTAGGTTCTCCATGATTTCCCTAAATCACTCCAGGCAAACGCCGGAATGGTTCCTTTGAAAGGGCATGGCCGACTTTCTTCCCTGTCCTTCCCTAATCCGATGAGACCGATGACCTTACTGTCTGGTCTCCTCTCCGGAGCAACCAAACGCCCAACCCTTCTACCCAAAGAAGGAGCCACTGCGTCAAAACGCTTGCTACCTTTTATACCTGTGTTCTCTGCTGCCTCTTTGTGAGTAGATTTTTGTATCTATCTACTTAAATTATAAATGTATACAAATCTTACTAAACTACTACATGTCAACATTTCATCACAGCTCTCCATCATAATGTAACACAAATGACGTCAGCCATTAACAAATATCAAAATTGTTATGTAGTTTATCACAATAGCCTCACTGCCAGGAAAGCTTCAAAAGAAACTTCGCAGGTATGTGTGGTACAATATGAACAACTGTCTATCATTCTGCTCCACAGTCACAAGATAGTGATGAAGATATGCCTCACTTGTGGAGAGCGCCAGCACATCTTCCACGGCCCATTCAGATGCAGTTCGGGATAGTTCAAATTGTTGATGGCTGGTCAAATCCAGAGGGTTTCTCCTAGATGCATAGCAGTTTGAGGCATTGTGGAGGGCAGTTTTACTGTCAGTAGCATTTGTGATTATCAGTGGTATTGAATTCAATTTCTGTAAGAGTCCTGGCTGTCAAAAGAGTGGGCTGTGTTGATCGTAATCACTTTTGCTGGACAGGCAATACATCAATCAATACTGGAAGGTCAGGGTTATAAGCAGTCTTGTGTTATTAAAATAGTAGCATGCCCTTCTGTCGGATATCAGGCGGTGGAATGTGGCTTGAGATAGTTAACAAGTATGTGGGAATATATCATATTGACCCACTAACAATGCACATAGCTTCGTTAAGTTATGCGTCTGTCTTTTTCATGCCAGATAGGTGGCACACAATACTCTGCTGCTGAGTATACCAATCCAAGTGCTGATATTTGAATAGTGTTTGCTGATGATACCCAACTAACAGCATACAGTTTATGGAGAGTGTTATATCTGCTTTTGGCTTAGCAGATGTTCTTGTCAAGTGCTCCTTAAAAAAGGTATCCTATCTTGAGCTCGATCCCAAGGTGTTTGTGATGCTTGTTGTGATGAAGTTAGCTTTCTCAAAATAGACAGACAAAAATGTACAATTTCTGTTATTGAGTTTTAACCTCCATTTATGAAAAAATTGGCCTAAGATATCCAGATCAGAAGTTAGAGCTTCTTCAGTTGTTTCAAAGGTTTTGTGATGGTGACCTATTCCCCAGTCATCCACATAGCCCAACTTTCTGGACTGCGCTGAAGAATGTCAAATATATACCGGGTGATTATAATAAAATTGCAGCTACTTACAAAGGCCCAGTGTGAGCTGTAATTATCAGATGGCAGTGAAACTTGGTAGATATTCTAGTGTGTTAATGTGGAACAGATTTACACCAGAATTAGTTTCAATTTTAGCCACCTGGTGCAAACCTGGTGCTTTACACTTTACGATGGTATGACATCCACACTGTCATTTGATATGAAACAATGTGAATGAACAGTATGGCTATCGAGAAGAGAGACCGTGCGCTGTTAGTGAAACTGTTTCATGTAAATGGCAGCAATTATAATGTTGCAATGGGATATTATCACCAGCTGGAAGGGATGAGGAGACGCCTGATGTTATTAAATGGTTTAAAGAAGATGATAAATTTGAAAACATGGATGAGCTTGGTGTGCACCTGGAAGATGAAGGTGTCCTATCCCAGTGGAAGTTATTGACAAGATTGCTGTTGCTGTAACTGATCATGCAGCTCAGTCCCCAGATAGTGCTAGTGCTCATGCCGTATCACAAGAATTGTTCATCCCATGGTCAAAAGTAAGGGAAGTTTTCTGGGTACCAGTACAAGATATAGATGATGCAGCAACAAAAACCTCATGAACCGCAGCAACATTCTGAATTTGCTCTTCAGTTTCTGGCACGAATTGAAGCCGATGACATCTGGCCAGGCAATATTCTACGAAGTGATGAGGCACATTTTCACTATGGTGTGCAGTCAATACACAGAACTGCAAAATTCAGGATACTGTTAAACCACGTGTTGTGTAGAAGGCCAATGCACTCACCATATATGACTGTGTGATGTGGATTCACAAGCACCTTTATTCTCGACCCAGTTTGAAGAGAATATACCCAGAGGACCTATCAGATGTACCGTGATGCTTGCACATTATGGAGATCTTGTACAACATGTGATTCCTGCTTTGGAATAACACAGCTGTGTGGAAATCATTGTTTCCATGCAAGATGGGGCAATACTTCATTTGCTTGCCCAGTGGAAGATCTGCTTAACACAACCTTACATGAATGTGTTATCTCCAGTTGTTTTATAGATACATGGCCTGCAATATCACTTGATCTGAATACATTTAATTTTTGGCTCTGATTCTATCTAAAAGAACACATTTACCAGGGACATGTTTGGTCTCTACCTGATCTGAAGGCCAGTATATGGGAACACATCGATCAGATTCAACTGGAACAGCTGGGAACAACTATTGATCAAGTCATTTTACGGATGCACTGTTTCATCATATTGAACAAACTGTATGAGATGTGGTTAATAATAAAATCAACAATTCACCCTTCTCACTTGTCTGACCTTGCCCATGTCCCATTCATAATCCGTTACATATGAAAACATTTCTATACATCTTTCTTGCATTCACTGTGCCACGTTAGCATGTGATGGCCAAAACTGGAATTAGTACAATGGAAAATCAGCCAAAGTAGCAAATTTCACTTTTTATTTATTTGATGACTGGTTTGGGTCCAGAACCCATTTTAAAATCACCCAGATTGTCAAAAATGGTACTTCCAAAAATACAAGAACCATGTCGTGATAAATATATGTGTATTATGAAGTGCAAATTAACAGTTACAGCACATAGAGATTATGATTTGAAAATGGTTCGCAGCCAAAAACTAGTAATCATATAAGTAAAAAATAGTGAAATTTGCAACTTTGGTTGGTTTTCATTGTATTGATTAATGGAAGCTGCTAATCTGCAGTTATTCCAGCATAACGGAAGTTTATAAAATTGGAACAATTTTTTTTTTTTCCCAGCGTAAGATGCATTAATGCATTAGAATGTCTATTAAGTTTCACTGCCATACAATTATTGCAGCCCACAACGGACCTCTGTGAGTAGTGGCACTTTAATTGTAACCACACAATATAAATTAAACAAGAGAGGAACAATGATGGATCGATGTGGTAAACCATAGCAACTGACATTTTCTGCTTCGTATGGTATTCTGCTTCAGTTAATGTTGTTAATGACAACACTTGACCAGTGCAGCTCTGTCCTGGTTGGGATCTAGCTTTATCGACAGAAACGTTCTGAAAGAGCACTAGACTAATCTGATTGTATAGTATTCTTTCAAGTAACTTATAAATAGTGCAATTGGGCAATAGTTCTTTGGCTGGTCTGATGCCTTTCTGGGTTTGACTATTGCTGTGATTTTTGAATGCTTCATGTATATATATGTATATATCTGTATCTCTTTTCTTTTTATAAAAAAAGGGGCTGAACCAGATATCATAATGTAAGAGAAGAAATCTGCTAGCCACCTTTTTGTGTAGTTCCCATTGTGCAGAAGAAATTTAGGATGGATTCTATCACTTCCCAGTGCCTCAGCAGAAATTTCAGGTACAGAGAATGTTCTTGAAAACTTAGATTGCTCAATAGTGTTCTGTTTGTGTCTGATGTATCTTGTATGAGTTTTGTCCCTCGGTGCTCTGGATGTAGACAGTAAATGTGATGAAGTCCTGTGAGTTGATATGTGAGTGTTTTCCCTTACTTTAATTTTGTTTCCGCCCAACTTCCTGAGTAACAATATGCTTCTGTACTCGATTTTTGAAAACTGAGTGACTCAGCAGTCTGTCCACCTATAGTACGTCTAGCTTTACAGCTTATGAAGTAAGTTATTCGCTGTTTCCATGTCATCAGTTTTTAGAAATTCATCGTACTCTTTCTCATTAATCTAATTCTCACCTGTAATCTACTGCTTGCAGTAGCTACTAAGGATCTCATTGCTTGCTGCACTTTTCATAGCTACAATAAACGACTCATGTTATTTGCTTTTGGGGCTCAAACTGTGACATTTGTCCAGAATTTTAGCACATACATACCATTTTGCTTTTCTAAAGTTCCATCTAGATCATGGAAAGGATGATACAAGTGGGATACTTATCCCAGTTTCAATCAATATTTGACAGTGTTGGTAGTCTGGGAATCTTGAAACCCAAACTGGAAACATTGGAGAGGTACTTTATTCTCATTAGTTGTTTCAGGATTGTACTCTTGCCTCCTGTGCCTTTTTCCTTCACTTCAAACACCAAATATAAGTTATTGTCTTCTGCCCAGTTTATGAAAACTTTACCATTTTCATCATCTTCCTTTTACTTCTATTGAGTATGGTAACTGCTAAAATTGAAGACATATGTAGTGGAGTGTTGACAGGCTGGGATGACTTGTGGAGGCCAAGAGATAGCTGGAGGTTTGTTGTGTTGATTACTGTTAGTTACCCAATTTTTACTGCAATTTCATGGATGTCACTGAGATCAGATACAGAGCATTGAGGTGCATTCTTGATTGACAGCTATACATTGGCTGTCACTCCATAAGCATAATTGTACGTTGCTCCTACTAAGTCAAAGCCACGAATGTTTCCTCACATATTCATTTTGTTTTAATTTTCTGCATGCATTTCCTCAACAGTGACAAAATTAATGTTATATTTTGATAAAACCTTCTGTAAGACTTGGTACTTTGATTTATTTATATCTTCAGTATTGATTTGACAGATCTTGATAACAGGTTCGATGTGTATAATGGGAGGATCCTGAAAAGAACTGTATGATCCCATGCCTTGTGACAAATTCATTTTAGCCAAGAGATCTTTGAGCTTGCCCAGAGGACACGTGCAACTTTAAGAAATATGACAAATGCGAACAGTCGTAGTCCTCCACGTAGCTAGTAAGTTTAGGGTTCAGTACTGCAATACTCAGATCTAGACTTGATGATAGGCTACAAAATTTATCACACACTCTTTCGAAGGAACCATTTCATATTAAAAAAAATAAATAAATAAATAATAAAAAAAATAAAAATAAAAAAATAAAAAAAACGATGAAACTCTAGAATTGGCTAGTCTGATAGTGGTTTGAACCTTGTTATTTCTGACTGAAAGCAGTTTCTATCTAATACAGTTTCTTTTCTAGTGGTGAGGGGATGGAGAAGGTAGAAGTATCTTCAAACATCATGAACAAAGATAATACCTCTCCCCATGAATGAACTTTTCAGATTCTTAATGCCAAGATAATGAATCCATAAGACTAAACTTACTAAAAGAAAAAATCTACATATGGATAAATATTTTCAAAGTTGTTCAAGTATATCGACTATGAACAAGGCCACTTTGGATCAAAAATGTACTTGCATAGACATTTTCAAGCCATATATATGTTTTTATAGACCAGCTGCTTACACATTTCTAATTTAAATTTGCAAGAAGAGGACCACATTGTACTGTTCATCACATCAGGAAGTTGAAAGAATGTATCCAGGAGAATGGGACAAAGAACCTTATTTTGTATATCAGTGGAAGATAAAACTCAAGAAAGAAAATTGTCATTAGAGTGGGAGAATATTTTTAGTAGTTGTATTATGTGACAATTCTAATTTACATGCTATATCAGTCTACTATTTCTTGAAATGTGTTATTTAGAAAGATCAAAAAAATTATTTTCATTTCTGCCAAAACCATCTAAATAAGTGCCAAGGCACTCTATCTTTATTGTCATATTTCCTGCCTCTACCTGCATAAAATGGCTCGCATGTCAGTTGAATTATAGGACAACCTGCAGTGATTACCACTGATTGAAGGAATCTGCTTAAAAATGACAAATATTAATATACATGTAGGGCACATGATTCAGTACAAATAAAACATAGAACGAAAATTGTAGATTTTGACTTAGAACATGTTTGAAATTTGCTAAGTGAAATTACAAGTTCTATATAACACAAGTAATTTAAATAATATGGAATTAATAGATTGCTACTCACCACATAGAGGAGACATTAGCTGCAGATTTGTTATTGTTTGTCAACTAATTTAAATAAACAGTGCAACTACCATCAGTAGCAATAGAGAATGTACTGTGATGTGTGATGCTAGTAATAATGATATCTGTGAGGCACATGCCAACTAAATGCCATTCCTTCTGCAAAGCAGTCCTTGAGATGTGTAAGGCCTGAGGAGAAAGACTGCAATATTCTTTGTGAGAATGTCTCATTGGATTCAGTTCAGGAGGAGATTTAGCTGGGCACTTTGTGTACTGAGATTCATGCTGGCAAATGGTAGATATAATCAAATGATGCAGCCACTGACATCAGCTTCAGGAAGGTGAAGGGTTATGCTTTGTCTGGCCATCAGTGTCCAGGTTTTCTACAGCTTATCCAAATTGTTTCAGGAAGGTACTGGGACTCTTACTTTAACAGGACCATGGCCGATCACTAGTGCTGCCCTCTCTTCATGAAACATTCGTGTATCTACACTCCTGGAAATGGAAAAAAGAACACATTGACGCCGGTGTGTCAGACCCACCATACTTGCTCCGGACACTGCGAGAGGGTTGTACAAGCAATGATCACACGCACGGCACAGCGGACACACCAGGAACCGCGGTGTTGGCCGTCGAATGGCGCTAGCTGCGCAGCATTTGTGCACCGCCGCCGTCAGTGTCAGCCAGTTTGCCGTGGCATACGGAGCTCCATCGCAGTCTTTAACACTGGTAGCATGCCGCGACAGCGTGGACGTGAACCGTATGTGCAGTTGACGGACTTTGAGCGAGGGCGTATAGTGGGCATGCGGGAGGCCGGGTGGACGTACCGCCGAATTGCTCAACACGTGGGGCGTGAGGTCTCCACAGTACATCGATGTTGTCGCCAGTGGTCGGCGGAAGGTGCACGTGCCCGTCGACCTGGGACCGGACCGCAGCGACACACGGATGCACGCCAAGACCGTAGGATCCTACGCAGTGCCGTAGGGGACCGCACCGCCACTTCCCAGCAAATTAGGGACACTGTTGCTCCTGGGGTATCGGCGAGGACCATTCGCAACCGTCTCCATGAAGCTGGGCTACGGTCCCGCACACCGTTAGGCCGTCTTCCGCTCACACCCCAACATCGTGCAGCCCGCCTCCAGTGGTGTCGCGACAGGCGTGAATGGAGGGACGAATGGAGACGTGTCGTCTTCAGCGATGAGAGTCGCTTCTGCCTTGGTGCCAATGATGGTCGTATGCGTGTTTGGCGCCGTGCAGGTGAGCGCCACAATCAGGACTGCTTACGACCGAGGCACACAGGGCCAACACCCGGCATCATGGTGTGGGGAGCGATCTCCTACACTGGCCGTACACCACTGGTGATCGTCGAGGGGACACTGAATAGTGCACGGTACATCCAAACCGTCATCGAACCCATCGTTCTACCATTCCTAGACCGGCAAGGGAACTTGCTGTTCCAACAGGACAATGCACGTCCGCATGTATCCCGTGCCACCCAACACGCTCTAGAAGATGTAAGTCAACTACCCTGGCCAGCAAGATCTCCGGATCTGTCCCCCATTGAGCATGTTTGGGACTGGATGAAGCGTCGTCTCACGCTGGTCCAACTGAGGCGCCAGGTGGAAATGGCATGGCAAGCCGTTCCACAGGACTACATCCAGCATCTCTACGATCGTCTCCATGGGAGAATAGCAGCCTGCATTACTGAGAAAGGTGGATATACACTGTACCAGTGCCGACATTGTGCATGCTCTGTTGCCTGTGTCTATGTGCCTGTGGTTCTGTCAGTGTGATCATGTGATGTATCTGACCCCAGGAATGTGTCAATAAAGTTTCCCCTTCCAGGGACAATGAATTCACGGTGTTCTTATTTCAATTTCCAGGAGTGTATATATATTACTTCTGTTTTTCGTGTATTGAGTTGACAAAGCTTATAAAAGTGTAAAATAATCCACAAGACAAGCTGTATTTGGATGACCATTGGTACCTAGTAGCATAAAATCATCTTACTTTGCTCTAACATATGGATATGAGCAAAAATGAGGATATTATTTCTGCAAATAATTGCAGTTGCAGCTCTGTAAGAAAACTAGTGGGGATAATATGCAGGGAGTGAAAGGTTATCAATAACTTGTACAGAAACCAGACTGCGGTTACAAGAGTCAAAGAACATGAAAAGGAAGCCATGGTTGAGAAGGAATGTTGTAGCTGCTGTGCCATACCTACCACAGAGTGGTGGTGGCCAAATGTCTGCTGGCTGCAGAATTCAACCACCCATGGCTCCACTTGAACTGTAGTAAGGTCATGAAGTCAGCGAGTAGACCATCGGAGGGTGAAGCCAGTGGGTGCAGCGAAATCTCAATCGTCGCACACAGCCAGTATTGGCATGTGCTGATCAAGATTATGTTCTCCTTTCATGACCCAACCAGGCAGGCAATCGGAAAGATCTAGTACTCCACACATTGAGGATTTACACTCATGGTAGAGCAGCAGAAGTCAGTACCATTGTCAGCTCCAAACTGATAGATTTCACCAGAGCCATCACCGCTGTTGCCTCCCAGTCGGCTGTCCATTGCTGCTCTTCAGAAACTCTTCACCAGCAAAATACATCTGGACTGCCATCATTTCAGTGACTGTAGTTAGGAACAGTAACTTTTTTGTTACTCGTGCTTGGCACAGACTTTGCATTCGCAGCAAGTTTGTTCCACAATGGCTTGTTTATTTATTTATTTATTTATTTATTTATTTATTTCTTGTTCCGTAGATCCAGTTAGTGAGTCAATCACAAGGATATGGAACGTGTCAAATTGTACAGGTTTCAATTTAAACTTACAATAAATACAAGGGCAATTCAATGGCAAATTGTACATAGTTTAAGTAAGACATACTATAAATACAGTAACAGATACAATGTCAGCTAGATAACATAACTACCATTTGACAGAAAAAGGAGTTTCAAATAAAGATTAAAGATAAGAGCACAAAGTTAAATCAGATATTAGGCCTACAAGAGTAAATACATGTACAGCCAATCTGTTGTTACAAAAAGTGCGCTAATGCCCAAATGCACAATAAAATCAATTGAACTACTTCTAGACACAATAAGTTTAGTGATGGTATACATTTTCTTTCAGGTATTCATCCACAGTATAATAAGATTTCTCTGTCAGGTAATCTTTGAGAACTTGTTTAAATTTTGGCAGTTCTGTATGAACACATTTGATATGTAGTGGTAGAGCATTGAACAGCTTAATGCTGGAGTAGTAAACTCCTTTTTGTACCAGAGTGAGACGTTTCATTTCTAAATGTAGATTGTTTTTGTTTCTGGTGTTATAACCATGGAATTTACTGTTGTCTTGGTAGATGGAATAATTTTTGCACACAAAGGTCAGCAAGGAAAAAATATACTGTGAGGCAGTTGTTAGGATACCTATCTTCCGAAACAAGTGCCTGCAAGAGTGTCTTTGATGGACCCCACACATTATTCTGATTGCTTTTTTTTGGATGGTGAAAATTTTTTTTGCAAGTGGTTGGTTCCCCCAAAATATGATAGCATATGACATCAATGAGTGGAAGTAGCCAAGTAGGCAACCTTAATAGTGTCAACTTCAGCCACTGAAGAAATTACCCGTAATGCAAATGTTGCCGAGCTAAGTTTTTTACATAGATGAAGAATGTGAACTGACCAATTACATTTACTGTCTATGTAAGCACCCAGGAATTTTGTGTCTTCAACTTTCTGTATTGGTTGATCTCTACATTTTATGTTAATTTCATCGGGATTACTTTGTGATGTATGGAACCTCATATAATGAGTTTTATCTGCATTGAGCGAGAGACCATTTGAGGAGAACCAATTTAAGATGTCATTAAAAACAGTATTTGTAGTTTTTTCAAGATCATGATCAATCAAATGGTCAATTAGAATTGTGGTATCATCGGAAAACAGGGTAAATTTGCTGTTTGTTTCAGAACAAGCTTTAACTTCTGTTCTGCTAGTTGTATTGTCCAGCATGACACTTCATTTTTTTCCTGATTAGTGACGTTTTGTAAGACTGAGTTGTGTATAACAGTGTTCAAGAACAGCTCTTCTTGCCACAGGCATAGTCCATATCAACTCAGGCAGGCTAGGAAAAAATCTTACCTTCATAGTCCTGGATGTTATTGAATTTAGCATATGTGAAAATGAAGGACTAAGTGAGGAACATGTATTTTTTTGTTTTATCCAAAATAATTTCCGCTCTGAGATGCAGTTCTCCAAAGATGACACCGTGCATACCTTTTTGAAGATTAGAATTTTGAAAAAAATTTTAAAATTCTGTATCTCTGGAACAGTTCTAGATATTTTGTTGGTTTTTTTGTTTGAAATATAATTGCTTTGTGATTGTAAAGGGATCCTCCATTTGGTCTTATCTGTCAAAGTTCTTATACTATAGCATTCTCAACTTTTTTTTTTTTATAATTTATGGATTTTATTTTTTTTTTTTTTTTCAGAAATGCCAATCCATAAAATTTTGACTTTTTTGTCTTGATTAGTACCATAGTTCTACATTCCCTGAAAAGAAGAGCTTCCACTTTAGGTTGAACAGGTATTATAAACAATTGAAATTTTTGCCATACATAAAACCTGTTTTATTACCACATTATCACATAATAGGCTCATAAAAATCAAAACCCATCCTCATTTAACATAATTTTAGGTTTGAAAGTTGAGTAAGAGACTCATTTTCAAGCATTTTAAATGATTCCAAAATGTATGTGAAAGGTCCAAAGTCTTAAAGGTTTCAATTTAAACAACTTCTGTGCACTCTGTTTCGTACCAAAAATAACCAGTCAATGAACTAAAAATGTGTTCCACTGCTTCAGTATCTTCCTTTGATATAGAGTGAGGCCTTCCTCTTGAACCAATAGGAACTGGAGCACTTATAATCTTCAATACATTGTGAACAGGAAGTGAGCACTGATATTGTTGTTGATGTCCTTCAGCTGGAAACCTATATCTAGTAGATGGTCCATGTGGTAGCATAAAGTTCACTACAGTTTCATTTAACTCCTAACGTCTCTACAATCTCTGCAATCCACCAGTCACATGCACACACGCCACAAACATCCCCCTTCTCAGGTTGTTAATCTTAATATTTTCCTGCCGTTTCTGAGGTGCTGGCCGGACAAATAAAATTTCTTCTTTCTTGCTCTTTAAAATGCGTGCAATATGAGTTTGCCCTTCACTTTGAGTCCAAAAATGTCTTCTGAATTCCTTTCACAGGAGTAGTTTGTTTGGATCATTCTTCTTTTTTCTGCCCATGGAATTCTTTGATTTCATCTTTGGTCAAAAGAATGAGGGCTGTGGATGTATAAGATTTCATGACTCTTATAAAATACTCAGCATTCTAAATTGCAGCTGTATTTGGCCTGGAAAGTTTATTTTTTGTAGCATGGTGCTTCAGCAGGCCTCCTACACTATCACAAGGCCCCTTCCCATGACCAGTAGCACTGTATACCCAGTCAGTTGGCACAGGCAACTTACTCAATTCATGCAGCTGGTAACGATTTTTAAAATGACTACGAGCACCATCAGTTTGCAGTTGAATAATTTTGTGCATTGCTAGCAAAGCGTGTGCTGAGTCATGTCTTGTGTCACCACTTATAACTGCAGCACTTGTGGTCTTGTTTTGAAAATGTTACTCCTGTAAACATTGAAATGTGGTCACTAATTCAATGATACCCTTGTAGTTCTTGTAGGAGAATTACAGACCAGTTCTCAGCAAAATCACAGTGAAGCACTAAACATAGTTCTTCAGCCTGTACACATCCTTTCACTTCTACAATGTGTTGTTGTTGCAATTTCTTCAGATGCTGGTGTGTTACTGCTTTCAGTGATCATTTACCAATTTCTTCAATGAAACTCTCAAAGGCAATAGTTTTCTTAATTAGTTTATTTTCCTCCCATGTCACATATGTAATTTCTGCAGAGTTATCTACTACATCTTTCAGGCCAAGTGTCTGTAAAGACAATCCTCCCTTTCCAGTGCAGTCTCCACGTTCTTGAAACAAACAAGTCTCTCACCTTACGTCACAGACTACTAATGACTTCACAAGCCCAACCAAGTGTCATATGTCATATGCTCCACTAAGTTCTTCAAAGTTACCACACAAAGTTCAAAATTCGCGCAGTACACACATAAACAGACATCTCTAGGTGGGTGTGGAACTATCCACTTGGGTCGTAGTGCATAAAATTTTGATCTTACAACATGTGAAATAGTATAGTTGCTCTTATAAATTGCAAACATTTCTTTAATACTGCAAGTCATGTACCTCTTCACTTTCACAACTTTTTGACCTTCAACTGTTACAGTTACAGTGTCTTTTTTTTGTTGGCACTCTACTGAGAACTGTCCCATTTATCGTCCAGATAAAATGACTGCAGTATTTAAACTTGAGGTGCTTCTACAGGATGGCCATAATAGGAATTTGGTCTTTCAGAGATTCCTTTTACAGTCCTCACATTTCTTGATTTGTCTACCATGTTCTTTGATACTGATGGAATGTGGTTCAAAATTGTTTTCTTTGAAAATGTCTATGGAATAATTGTTAAAACTTGCACCTTTTCACTGTAGAATGCACAATAATCAACAGGTGAATTGATATTTGTGAAAACTTCCTGGTAAAAGGTGCAAGAGTGCTTTGGTTCATCTTCTTCTGAAGATGGAATTTCTACTTTGAAGAGTGTGGTCAGTTTTGCTGTAGTGTATTCATCCATAGCTTTAGTAATTTCACTGCACTTTCTTGATGCATAGAGCTTATGACTCAACTTCACTGACCACATTTTCTTAATAGGACTAACAGCTTCCCCTGTAGTTGACTGATTCAGTGTATTTAATTCTTCCTCTAGATGCAAAACCTGCAACATCTGCACCATGGGAGGCATCACCTTGTTCAGATACTATCTTTGTTGTTATTCTGTCAAAACATTTATACTGACAAAAGTCATCACTGGAAACATCTTCACTTTAAAACAGAGTCTTCAAATGAGAACACTTATTCCCAACCTGAAAAAAGTCTGTTTTTTTGTTTTTGTTTGTCTTGTATGTCACTCTTTAACAGATGTGCAAATAGTCAGCACACTTCACTGCCCGGTGGCTGTCAGAAAACATTTCAAGCAGTCCTTTGAAAAAACACACTGCAACTGTGTCAACTGGCAAATTCCTCATGAAAACACAGAACTCACTGGATGGTCTCAGATTTTAGAAGCCTCATCAGTAAACAAATAAGCACTGAACAACTCCAATACAGAAACCTGCAATTAACAACCATGAGAAAGAAACTAACAAGAAACTAAAACACAGTGCAAGAAATATCTGTAACAATGAAAGTGAAAAGAAATAACTGCAACAAAGAAAGTGATAAGAAATAACTGCAACAAAGACAGTAGAAATAAACATTGTAACAAAGAAATTAGTAAGAAACGACTTCAGCGAAGACATACATTACCCTTGAAAGTTAGAAAATAATTTTTTAAAATAAAACCTGTCCAACTTAAAAGTGGAAGCTCTTCTTTAGAAAGAATATAGTACTACATCATATTAATTATCAGAAAAAAATCTAACTTTTCTGGATTGGCGTTCTTGGGGGGGGGGGGGGGGGGGGGGGAAATCTGTGAATTATAAAAAAAAATAATTCAAAAGGTGACTGTAAAAGAAGTTTGACAGATATGTCCAAATGGAGGATACCATTGTAATCATTAAGCGATTACCTTTCAAATAAAAAAACTCTAACAAAAATCTAGAACTATTACAGACATTTTAAAATTTTTCTGAAATTCGTATCTTCAAAATGGTGTCTGCAGTGTCATCTTTGGAGGTGTATCTCCGGGCAGGATCTTTTTTGGATAGAACAAAAAAAGACAAGTTTCTTACCTACTCCCGAATTTTAACATATGCTAAATTCAATAACATCCAGGACTGTGAAGGTAACCCCCGTGCCTGAAGTGATACGGATTACGCCCACAGTAAATTTCCTGAAGAAGTATTTAATTTCTGTGGTTTAATTGATTATTATGGAAGACACTTCAAGAAGCATTTTTTGTATTGTTGTTAATATTTAGCTAAAGGTTCAGAACTGTGTGCACTCAATACAGTTGTGTCAATAAATACTTTCCCAGTAAGGTCCGTATATCAATTATGTATGACATAATAGTAGCCTATTCCCAAAGTTATTCAGTATGTACATCTAGCAAGAAGTAAAGGAAATGAAGGAGAAATTCTGGAAGGGGAGTATAGCTCAGGAAACAGAAATACAAAATTTGAGATTTGGCGATGATGCTGTAATTCCCCCAGAGATGCCAAAGGATTGGGGAGAGAATTTGAACTGAATGGATAGAGTCTTGAAAAAAAATTGTAGGATGAACATCAACGAATGAAAATACTTTTTAGGTAATTTAGACAGTGTACTCTGCTAAATGAAGGAGAAATTTGGGAAGGGGATTATAGTTCAGGAAACAGAAATACAAAATTTGAGATTTGGCAATGATGCTGTAATTCTCCCAGAGATGGCAAAGGACTGGGGAGAGCATTTGAACCGAATGGATAGTGTCTTGAAAGAAGATTGTGGGATGAACATCAACGAATGAAAATACTTTTTTAGGTAACTTAGTGTACTCTGCTATGTAAAAGTGTGGAAGTAATATGTAACTATACAAGTAATTGAGGGAGACATAAATTCAAGCTTTAATGTAACATCAAACCTTGGGTAGTGGAGATCATCAACATGCAGTTGTTTGCACAAATGAAGCAGTTTACTGATATAAACATCACAGAATAATAGAAATGAACTCATATAATGGCAGTTGACACCAAACTGAGTCGACAATTGTCACATTGTAAATGATTGCAGTTCTTGTCAAAGTCGATAACCACATGTTCAATATTGGTGGTCACCACAACATTACTGAATATGCTAAGGCAGCACAATTTCCATAATGTGAATTCAGAACCTTCAAGACTAAAAGCGTGTCTGGATAATGTTTTTGTTAACTTTTCACAGATATGTGTTCTACCAACGTGAAGGAATTTATTTTCTCAGCTCACTGCATGTTGACAATAGAGTTGAAACATTTTATAAATGGGCAAAAGAGCAAGACCTCACAAAAGTTATCAAAGTGTAAAAGTACCTAAATACTATCAAAGTACAATCTGAAAAAACACACTGCTTGAGCAAAACTGTCCACAAGAAATTATTTCTAAGATATGGTTTCAATGCCCAACTAGTTTATGAAAACTTTCGCAGTTATTTGATAAGCATCTCAAATGTTCATCTTCTTGCATATAAATATCGTAAAGCAAGAAAGGGTAACTGTGGTAACCAAAAATGGAGAATAAAAGAATAATAAAATAAAATAAACTGCTGTTAAAACCAGTAAAGCCATTAAACGAGTCTGTGGTCATGTTTGGCACTTAAATGGTCTCAGAAAAGTTAATAATTGTAATGAAATTAAGGATCAGTGAAAATCACTGAAACTGAATGAGGAATAGTTACAGTTGGGAGGGAGGGGGGGGGGGGGGAAGCCAATTTTAATAAAAAGATATATTACAACCAACTACAAAGCAGCCTGGTCACTAATTAATACTGTTATACAACCAACTTTAAAGCAGCCTGGTCACTAATTAATACTGTTAAAGGTGAAGTCAGAAATTCTTATAACTCAATTCCAATGCTAGCAGTCATTCAACAAATGCTTTGTAGCTGCACAGAGGATATCCGAAAGTTGATAATCTGGATTATCTTAATAACACAAATCTTAATCATGATTAGGCCAGATCTCCATGATGCAAATTTAGGGGAATGTACCAAGAGAAAGTTCTTAAAATTTTCAGGAAATGAACAATTCGTGTAGTAGAGATATTCTAGGTCAAATAACCTACTGAAGGAATAATACGTTATACTGTAGTGCCATTAACATATTAAATAAACTTGTGTCTCACAGGAGGCAGTTTTTCTGATCTCAAACTATCTAAGGCGACTCCATTTTTCAAGAATGATAGCAAATCTGAGCCTGTGGACTGCAGGTCATTTCACTAATCCAAGTACTATAGTCAAGACAGTCTATAGATGATCTCTGACAGCTTGCAGTGCTGTTGCCTGTGAAACGCTAACAGTTGCTAGTGAAACCAGTAGCTGTGTTGGTGAAATATTTGCTGTCTACAGAGTTGTTAAAACACAGAGGTGTAGCCATAGAGGCATTTACAAAATCATGTTACATTAATAATAGAGATAGGCCCACAAAGCTGCACACCCAGCCTACTGCACATGTTAGGGATCAACTTATGCTCGCTCAACTATAGCCAAAGTCTTCAAAGCAAACGTATGAGTAACTACAACCGAATAAGATTTTAAGTGCCTCACAGTTTTGTTGCAGGAAGGAAAGATCGGCTAGGCATACCATAAAACTCTTGGTGAGAGGCATTTTATCAGCATTCAGAGACCAACCTCACTCACAGGTAACCTGAGTGAGGCCTTTGACTGTGTTGATTTCTCTGTGTGTTGCTCTCTAAACTTGAGTACTATGTAATTTGTGGCAAACATTTCAAACTAATCCAATTGTACCTCAATAGAAGAAAGCAGGTACCGAGTTTAGGAAGTCAGTTATCACACACAATTGAAGTCCAACATGAAGTGCCACGGGAATCTAATTTAGGTCCTCTTCTGTTCCTTCATAAATAAATGACTTACCTTACCACTGTCTGAAGGCCTTGTCAACAATATGACTATTGGAAGAAAGTACATTATATTGACAACAAAATAACGTGGAACTCACATGCTGAACACATAACAGCTAGGTTGTCAAAAGTAATGTATCTGGTGGCCACTTTTGAATATATAATAATAGTCATTGTGCTTTTTTCAGTCTATAATTGAGTACAGATCATTAATACTTAGGGGATATATATATTCTTGTGATTCAGAAGAATGCAGTCAGAAAAACGGCAATTGAGTGGGTAGTAGAACACATTGTAAACCTTTGTTCATTAAGTATAAGATTTTAATACTGATTAATTTATATATCCTTGACAGTGTTATTACATACTTGTCGTACTACCTCATTTAATTGTAACAAGTCAAAGACATGAATATAATACAAGAACCTGTACTTTTCTGCTCTTAATACAAAACAGATAAGCAAAAACTGGTAACAATAACATGTAAGTGGCAATCACGATGTATAACAAATGGGCTAAACACATTTAAGGATGCCTTTCAAATTATTTGAAAAAACATGTAGTGCAGTGTAAGATAACTGCATTGATGATCAACAGCCATATTAAATTAAGAATTAACTCAGGAACTGTGATTATGGATCCACACCAGCTGTAGAATATTTCAGGAAAAATGAAAATATGTGCTGTACCAGGATTGAACCCGGATTTCACACTTGTCGCAAGCGGTCATCTTAGTAACTTTAATTATCCAAGAATGTCACCAGTGGCAGAGGCCCAAGGCTCCATTTGTCTTGGTGTCACTCCCATCTGTCCACACTCTATTACTGTGATTTCTGCTCAGGTTGGTTCACTGTTTTCTCTCGTCATCGCCTTACTATGGCGTGAAATACTGTAGCGCAGTCTGAGATTCTGCACTGATGATCAGCAACTGTATTGATTTAAGAACAAATGAAAATTTGTGACGGACTGGGACTCGAACCTGGATATCTTGCTTTGCGGCAAGTTGGGAATCTGGGTTCAAGTCCTGGTCCAACACAAATTTTCATTTGTCTGGATATATTCTACAGTTGATGCAGAACCATAACCACAATTCACAAGTTCATTATTATTTAAAAAATAGTTGCATAGCTTACCAGCTTATTCGTTAGAACAATTTTTAGAAATTCCCAATACAGTTATAACAGTATAAAAATGTTTTTCTGTAAAATTAATATGTTAAATGTACTGATGAAGTTTATTGCATGTACTAATGTTGAATGGCTAATAAGGAATCTGAAAAGTAAAACAAGGGCAAAGGAATTTTGTCAAATTAAATTGGATGGTGCTGAGGTAATTATATTAGGAAAAAGACATTAAGAGTAATAGATGATTTTGCTATTTGGGCAGCAAAGTAAGTGATGATGGTAAAAGTAAAGAGGAAAAATAAATGTGGACTGGCAGCACCAGGAATATTATATCTGATACAGAAAAATTTGTGACACTGAATATAAATGTAATATTAGGACATAATCAAACAATGGAATCACAGACCTAAATTAACCTTCCAACCTCATACAGAAACAGATATCCTGGGCATTATCTCTCCAGTCACCCACCACCTCCCTAAGTCCCACCATCCAGCCACAGAGGAGCATTCCTCTCATGACTTAGTACCACTCAAGACGAGCAACTGAATCACCTTGTCTGTCAGGGTTTCAACTTCCTCTCGCTGTACCTTGAAATGAGGAATATTCTACCCATTATCCTCTCCATAGTGAAATTCTTCTGCCACCAAACCTACACAGTATCCCTGTCCATCCATACTCCACCCCTTCTCCCAATCCTTTCCCTCATAGCTCACATCTGCTCCACACATCCTCCCACCACCACCTACTCCAGTCCAGTCACAAGCATCACCTATCCCATCAAAGGCAGGGCTACCTATGGAAGCTTTCATGTTCTACTGCAACCACTGTGCTGCATTCTTTGTGGGTATGACAGTCAATAAGCTGTCCCCATGAATGGTCACCAACAAACTGTGGCCAAGAGACAGCTGGACCACCCAGTTGGTGAGCACACTGCCTGACACAACATTCTTCATAACAATGACTGCTTCACACCCTGCACTGTCTGGATCCTTCCTACCAACACCAGCTTTTCTGAATTATGCGAGTGGGAACTCTCACTACAATATATCATACATTCCTGTAACATTCCTGGCCTCAGCATTCTTTGGTTGCTGTCCTTCATCCACCTATCCCATCCCCTGCTACCTCTCTAAGACTACACAGTCTTCTATTCCACGGTCTTTTTACTTCTCTCCTTTTCCGCTACCGTCCCCCCTCCCCTCTCTAACCTCCTAGTTGCATCTGGCTGTCCTGACCTCTCCCTACCTTGTCCATGTATGGTCCCACAAGTAGCACTTTTAAATGTCCTCCACCTCTGCTCTGCTAGCTCGCCCCCTCCCATCCTCCTCCTTACACCTCACCACTCAGATTGCCTCTCCCATCATGCACAGTTGCTCACACTCCAGCCTTGGCAGCCAGAGACAGTGATCATGTGTGTGGAAGTTGTACTTGTGTGTGTGTGTGTGTGTGTGTGTGTGTGTGTGTGTGTGTGTGTGTGTAGAAGGCCTTTTGTCTAATAGCTCACTTATTTAGCAGTCCTTTTGTTGTGCCTGTCTGCGATCTGTCTCCACTATATGGTGAAAAGCAGTCTGTTCTTTTCATTGTATTATTATTGTTGTTAGTATTATTAATTTTAGGACATAACTTTCTCAAGGCATTTGCGTAGAGTATATCTGAGTGTGAAAGTGAAAGGTGGATGATAATCAGTTCAGGTAATAAGAGACTAGCAGCTTTTGACACAGGAGAATGTTGAAGGTTAGATAAGATGGTCAGACAACTAATAAGGAAGTACTGAATCAAATTTATGACCAAAGAAATTTATGGCACAACTTGCCTAAAGAGGCACACTCCCTGAGGCATTGAGGAAGAGTCAGTTTGATAATGAAAAGAAGTGTGAGGGGTAAAAACTGCAGAGTGGGAAAGGACATGACTGTAGTAAGCAGACTCAAATAAATTTATGTTGTAGTAATTAAGCAGTCAGCCAATGGGCTTGCCACAGTGGTAACACCATCTTGCGTTAGATCATTGAGTTAGGCACTGTCAGGCATGGCTACCACTTACATGGGTGACCATCTGGGTCTGCTGTGTGCTGTCGGCAAGGGGTTGCACTCGGCCCTTATGAGGCCAATTGAGGAGCTACCTGACTGAGAAGTAGTGACTCCAGTTATGAAAACTGACAATGGCTGGAAGAGTGATGTGCTGACCATATGCTCCTCGTTATCTGCATCTAGTCACACCTATTGGCTGAGAATAACAAGGCAATCAGTTGGTACTTTTGGGCCTTGCGAGGCCTGTTCAGACAGAGAGGAGAATTATACAGTCATGAAGAAACTTGCACATGATAAATTGGCTTGGGGAGCTGCACCAAACCAATCTTCAGACCACAACATCAACATCCAATGGACGGATTCTAACTAGTCCAAAAGAATCCATTTGATGGGTGACATCAAGTTTTGTCTATTTGTCATACCTGGATAGCTCTCCTTTTACAAATCATTAGATTTGTTCCAGGGTTTCAAGTTCCCCATTCGGATCTCTGTGGGAAACCAGGTTGAGAGAAGCGTCACAAAGAATAAGATGCTGCTGGGAGAAGTGCTGCATAGGAACAGGGAATGTAAGATCTGTGTATAAAGGAAAATCATAGATAGTCAAAAGAGAAATGAAGAGGATTGACATCGACATGTCAAGAATAAGTGAAATGAGGTGTAATGGCATGGGTGAATTTGCTTTGGATGGGCATACTGTGTACTATTCCAGACAAGAGAACAACATAAGTAATGGAATAGCCTTCATAATTAGTAACAGATTAGGAAGAGCTGTAATGGGATGCAACTATAAAAATGATAGAATTATGCCCATTAGATTTCAAGGTCAGTTATTCAAGTTTATACTCCACCACCAAGACCTGGAGCTGATTGTAGATCAGATCAGGGGCTCATAATTACTTAATTCCGACTGAAACTGGGGAAAGTAGCAAAAGCTGTTCCATCTTGCAGATCTTACCTTAAGACCATACCCTTTGGTTACATAATAGAAGTCTGAAACAGATTTAATGCATTAGAGCCAGAAGACAGAAACCCACAAGAGCTGTGGGCAGAAGTAGCCAATACTGTCAAAAAGGCAGCAGAAAAACACATTCCTAAGAAAAAGGAAGGCCAGATGGCTATTGGTTGAGGCATTGCAGAAGAATGCAGGAAAGCAAAAACCAAAGGGGATTGATCAGCAATGTTGAAATTAAATGCGGAGTTTGAGAAATTAGCTAGAAGAGATAAAAATATCTTCTTAAACCAACAGTGCAAAGAACTTGTAGATAATAATGGAATGGGGAAGACAAGGGATCTTTACAAGAAAATTAGATACATCAAAGGAGAATTCCAGGTGAATTGGAATGATAAAAGATAGAAATGGGAAAGATCTAACAGAAGTAGAGGACGTTAAGGAAAGATGGGCATAATATGTGGGAGATCTATATAAGAAAGAACTGCATACTGACAGTGCTGATGATTTCTAATGGACTCTCGAAAATATGGCTAAAAACAAAACTAGTGGACTTGATGGAATTCCAGCATAATTATACAAAGTCATTGGAAAGAATGGAGTGAAAGTGCTGCATTCAATATGTCATAAAATATGCAACATGCAACAGTGGCCAGAAAACTAGAAAAGATTGGTATTCCTCCTGATCCCAAAGAAGGGAATTTCTAAAGAATGTTCAAATCACTGAACAATCACACTTGTCTCAGATGCTAGCAAATTCATGCTGAAAATCTTACAACATAAACTTCGTCAGTGTCTAAAGCAAGAACTATCAGAAGGACAAGCTGAATTTTGCAAAAAGGAAGAGGAACCAGAGATCAAATTGCCAACATTTGGTATATTATGGAAAAGGCAAGAGAATTCCACAAGGCCTGTATCTCTGCTTTATTGATTATGCCAAAGCCTTATGGGAAGTATTCAAAAATTTGGGAGTACTAGATCACCTCATTCATCTCATACAGAGTTTAGACTCTGACCAAGAAGCCACAGTGAGAACTACATATGGAACAACTAAATGGATCAAGATTCAGAAAAGGGTATGGCAAGGCTGCATACTATCATCTTACTTGTTCAACCTGTATGCAGAGCATGTTAGGAGGAATGCCAGGCTTGATGAAGAAGGAAGTATCTGGGATAAACATAAACAGCCTTAGATACAGAGATACCATACTGTTGGCAGAAAGTGTAGACTCTCTTGCTGAAGGCGAAAGAAGAAAGTGGAGAAGCTGGCCTTAGCCTGAATGTTAAGACAATGAAAATTATGGCAACTGCATCTACCATTTCACTGCATACAGAAGGGGAAACAGTGAAGGTAGTGCCTACATTCAGTTATCTCAGTTCCCAAATTTCTGCTGATGGTGACTGCAGCCATGGAATCATGAGATGTTTAGTGCTTTATGGTAAGGCAATGTCAAACCTTGAAGATTTTAAGGAGTAGAGATGTAACTTTAGCAATCAAGAAGCATATTGTAAGGGCAATGGTCTTTCCAGTTGTGATGTGGGGACCATTTGAAAGACAGAACAGTGACAAATAGACTCCTTTGAATTGTGGTGTTGAAGGAAACTTCTTAGAGTTCCATGGACTGCAAAGAGAATGTATAGATGAATATTAGAGCAAATGAAACCAGAATGCTCCCTGGAAGGTCTGATACTAAAACGAAAGTTTGTGCACATCATGAAAGGAAATGTTCCACTGGAAAAAACACTAATGCTGGAGAAGATCTAAGGCACTAGAAGAAGAGGATATCAGAGGATGAGATGGATCAGCGACATCACAGAAGTGATGTGTTCTAACCTGGAAAACCTATGGGAGAACGTGCAGGACAGAAGAAATTGGTGTACTTTGGTTCATGGGGTCATGGAGAGTCGGAACTGACTAAACAAATAGAGGAAGAGAGAGAGATTACACAGGATTTCAGAAACCTTTAGGGTGAAAATTATGTGGTCAGTAGATTAGATTAGACACACAAAGGTTACGCATACTTTCAGGGAAAATTGCATGTCATTCTTTCTTTCCTTTTTAATTTCTTGTTGAATATTTGTGCCTCAAGTCACAAAAATGGTATCTATCCCAGCATTGTGTGTCCAGTCAGCACTATGTACACTGACAGAAAAAAACTGCAATACCAAAAAATAATTAATGTAGAGTAATGAAATGTCAGGAACACATTTGTCTAACTAACATACACTACTGGCCATTAAAATTGCTGCAACATGAAGATGACGTGTTACAGACGCAAAATTTAACTGACAGGAAGATGATGCTGTGAAATGCAAATGATTAGCTTTCAGAGCATTCACACAAGGTTGGTACCAGTGGCAACACCTACAGCGTGCTGACATGAGGAAAGTTTCCAACCAATTTTTCATACACAAACAGCAGTTGACTGGCGTTGCCTGGTGAAATGTTGTTGTGATGCCTCGTGTAAGGGGGAGAAATGTGTACCATCATGTTTACAACTTTGATAAAGGTCGGAGTGTAGCCTATCGTGATTGCAACTGCAATCGTATCGTGACATTGCTGCTCGCATTGGTCGAGATCCAATGACTGTTGCAGAGTATGGAATTGGTGGGTGCAGGAGGGTAATATAGAATGCCACACTGGATCCCAATGGCCTCGTATCACTAGCAGTCGAGTTGACAGGCATCTTATCCGCATGGCTGTAATGGATTGTGCAGCCACATCTCGATCCCTGAGTCAACAGATGGGGACGTTTGCAAGACAACAACCATCTGCATGAACAGTTCGATGTCGTTTGCATTAGCATGGACTATCAGCTCAGAGACCATGGCTGCGGTTACCCTTGATGCTGCATCACAGACAGGAGCACCTGCGATGGTGTACTCAACAACGAACCTGGGTGCACGAATGGCAAAACGTCATTTTTTCGGATGACTCCAGGTTCTATTTACAGCAACATGATGGTCACATCCTTGTTTGGTGACATCGCGATGAATGCTCATTGGAAGAGTGTATTCGTCATCGCCATACTGGCATATCATCCGGCATGATGATATGGGGTGCCAATAGTTACACGTCTCGGTCACCTTGATGGCACTTTGAGCAATGGACGTTACATTTCAGATGTGTTACAACCCATGGCTGTACCCTTTATTCGATCCCTGTGAAACCCTACATTTCAGCAGGATAATGCACGACCGTATGTTGCAGGTCCTGTAAGGGCCTTTCTGGATACAGAAAATGTTCGACTGCTGCCCTGGCTAGCACATTCTCCAGATCTCTCACCAATTGAAAACGTCTGGTCAATGGTAGCCGAGCAACTGGCTCATCACAATACGCCAGTCACTACTCTTGATGAACTATGGTATTGTGTTGAATCTGTATGGGCAGCTGTACCTGTACACGCCATCCAAGCTCTGTTTGACTCAATGCCCAGCCGGCCGCGGTGGCCGAGTGGTCCTAGGCGCTACAGTCCAGAACCGTGCGACTGCTGCAGTCGCAGGTTCGAATCCTGCCTCGGGCATGGATGTGTGTGATGTCCTTAGGTTAGTTGGGTTTAAGTAGTTGTAAGTTCTAGGGGACTGATGACCTCAGATGTTAAGTCCCATAGTGCTCAGAGCCATTTGAACCATTTTTGAACTCAATGCCCAAGCGTATTAAGGCCGTTATTAAGGCCAGAGGTGGTTGTTCTGGGTACTGATTTCTCAGGATCTACACACCCAAATTTCATGAAAATGTAATCACATGTCAGTTCTAGTATAATATATCTGTCCAATGAATACCTGTTTATCATCTGCATTTCTTCTTGGTGTAGCAATTTTAATGGCCAGTAGTGTATTTAAGTGATTAATATTGCAAGATCACAGGTTATTGTAAGCATAAGATAAGTCATGGCAAATGTGAAATGCTGGTACATTAATAACAGGTGTAATCACCAGAATGTTGAATGCAAGCAGGCAAATGTGCATTCATTGTCTTCTACAGATGCTGTATCTCAGTTTGTGAGACAGAGTTCCATGCCTGTTGCAGTTGATCATTCAGAATAGGGACAGGTGGTGCTGATTGTGGATGTAGCTGGAGTTATCATCTGGTGATGTCCCAAATGTGCTTGATTGGAGACAGATCTGGTTATCCAACAGGCAATGTGTTGACAAGCTGTAGAGCATGTTTGGTTACAAGAGCCATACGTGGGTGAGCATTATCCTATTGTAAAACAGCCCCTCGAAAGATGTTCATAAATGGCAGCACAAGTCGAATCACCAGACTGATTTGCAAATTTGGAGTAGGGTGTGTGGGACAAAAACGAGAGTGTTCCTGCTGCCATACAAAGCCGCACCCCAGACCATAACTTGATGTGTGGGTCCAGTGTGTCTCGCACTCAGATAGGCTGGTTGCAGGCCCTCAACTAGCTTCCTCCTGACTGACACATGGCCATCACTGGTGCTGAGGCAAAAGCCACTTTCATCACAAAACACAACAGACCTCTACCCAAACCTCCTGGCAGATTAAAACTGTGTGCCAGACTGAACCTCAAACTCGGGACCTTTGCCTTTTGCGGGCAAGTGCTCTAACATCTGAGCTACCCGAGCACAACTCACACCCTGACCTCACAGCTTTCCTTCCACCAGTACCTCGTCTCCTACTTTCCAAACTTCACAGAAGCTCTCCTGTGAACCTTGCAGAACTAGCACTCCTGGAGGAAAGAATATTGTGGAAACATGGCTTAGCCACAGCCTTGGGGATGTTTCCAGAATGAGATTTTCACTCTGCAGCAGAGCTTCTGTGAAGCTTGGAAAGTAGGAGACGAGTTACTGTTGGGGTAAAGCTGTGAGGACGGGGCATGTGTCATGCTTGAGTAGCTCAGATGGTAGAGCACTTGCCTGCAAAATGCATAGGCCCCAAGTTCTAGTCTCGGTTCGGCACACAGTTTTAATCTGCCAGGAAGTTTCATACCAGCGTACACTCCACTGCAGAGTGAAAATCTCATTCTGGAGACCTCCACCCAGTCCTTCAATGACCTCTCACTTGCAGTGGTTTTGGGGTCAATGGAATTCACACTTACAGGGCACCTGGTTTGGAACTGTTCTTGAAGTAACTGGTTTGTAACAGTTTGTTGTATCACTCTAGCACCAACTGATGTTCAAATTGCTGCTGCATATGCAGTATGATGCACCAGAACCCTACACCAAAAACAATGGCCTTCTCACTCTCGATAGTGCTACGTGGCCTTCCTGAGTCTGATCTGCTCATTGCAATACATTCTCGTAACCACTGCCACCAGCAGTCATGTGCAGTGGCTACATTCTTGCCAAGTCTTTCTGCAGTATCACAGAAGGAACATCCAACTTCTCATACACCTATTACATGACCTTGTTCAATAAGGGTGAGGTGTGGATAAGGGCACCTTTATCACCCTAAATGGGATTCTGATCGACATCAACTCACCACGTGGTTGTGTTAATGCTTCTGCTTCTGCTATTCGGTGTGTGGTCTCCTTTACTCCCAAGTTATTTATGTATAAAAATAAATGTTACTTAAACGATTACTAATAACCTTAGATTGTAAAAATATCCCAACCCGACCAGATGTTAGATAGAGGGGAAACAAAGATGGTGATGTAAGAATAGTACCAAATTTAATTTGTCTACTTATTTTGCTGATGCTGTGTATTGCTGCCTCCTTATTTTGTCCTGTGCTTAAACAATTACTGATAAATTTAGATTACAAGAATGTGTCTGCTTACTTTAACTTCTTTTTAAATAAAACTAAATGTACCTGCATCCTCATTTTGCCCTGTCCAGTAGGCACTTGTGCAATGTGTGCTATATGATAAAACTGGACCAGTAAAAAAGTCAATTAATCAATCATTCAGTCTGTCACCACACATGGTGGAGAAAAATTGTGTCACGAAATTTTAGCCCTGGATAACTGATGCCAGTAAGAACCAGACTTACTAATGTTGTGTAGGTCGACAATGGACAGTTTTTAAAGTACGGAAACTTGGCGCCTCACGCTCCAATTGGCCACTGGATTGCCCTGTTGCCCTATTCGACATGTGTGCGTATCATGTTGGGGTAGTGACAGTAAGGGACGTGTGTGTGTGTGTGTGTGTGTGTGAAACGACAACTAAAGCGTTGCCCGTCAACCAACAAACAGCAACAGGGCAATCCCACGGCCAATCGGAGCATGTGGCGCCAAGTTTCCGTAGTTTAAAAATGGTGTGTTTTTGACCTACACAACACTAGTAATTGCCTACTGGCATCAGCTATCCAGGTTAAAATTTTGTGACACAGTTTTTCTCCACCCTGTGTGTGTGTGTGTGTGTGTGTGTGTGTGTGTGTGTGTGTGTGTGTGTGCCAATGATAGCTGAACAAGTCCATAACTGATTCACAGGAAACAGGGCTTTAATCTCACAAAGGCTCATATTAGGGGGGAAAAAAAGCTCTGGTGGTAATTCCCTAGTGCCACAAGTAGACATTAATTGCATTAATTGTTGTGTACTAACTGAAATACCATTTCTAAATTTCCTATAGGTTCAAATGGATAACAAATTAAAATGGAGTCAATACACAGATAGACTATACAAAAATCTCAGGACATGTGTTATGAGGAACAGAGACTGCTTATGGCACAATGGAAAATGGAGAGGGAGTGGGAGGAGCGGAGGACAGAGAATAGCCGGAGGAAAAAAGAGAGAGGTAGGGTGGGAGAGCTATACATGGTCACACTGTTGCAGGACAACCAGTATTTTATTTTTATTCAATTTCTGGCATAATTCAGGACTAAATACCCCATGGGTGAACAATGTCTGCATCCACAGGCACAGTATTTTGTCAGATGACCAAGTTACCATAGTCAGGCGCACTGGCTGTTTATCATCACTCCTAGTGGCTACACAGTTGCTTGCCAAAATGTTGTGCATGTTGGACACTGATATTCAACTGTTCGCAGTTTCATCCACGATTTTTTATCATCATGTTAATATCCCATAATCACCTTATCTTGCATTTTCTTACAATTTTCATTATATTCAGTGGCTTAACTTGGGAAACTGATATGCATTTAAATCAACATCTTCATTTGTGTGACTGTTGTGAAATCACACTCAGGTGCTTGGGAGAAGATTTATAGAACCACATTCAGACTATTTCTCGAGTGTTACACTGTCGAATAGCACATGCGAGAAATGAGAACCTAAATCTTTCTGTCAAGGCTCTTACTTCTGTTATATTGTTAAAATGATCATTTTTCCCCTTGTATGTGGGAGTCAACAAAACATTTTTGCATTCAGAAGAGAAAGATGGCGATTTAAATTTCACAAATGTATCTCACCACATTGAAAAATGCCTTTGTTTTAATGATTGCCACCTGAACTTGCATGTAATATCTCTGACATTCTCTCCCCTATTTAGCAATAATACAAAACAAGTTCCTCTTCCTTGAACTTTTCCAGTGTACATCAACCCTATCTGTTAAGGATACCTGTACCGCACAGCTGCACTCCAGAAGAGAACAGACAGCCATAGTGTAGACAGTCCCTTTAGTATATTTGTTGCACTTCTGACACGTCTCTATATTGACATTATCGATTAAGATCAGATGTGTTTGTAGCTATGAGGTCAAAAATATTTCCATTGTGTGTAGGTTGTCCCACTAGTTACTCAAGCAAGTTGTCAGAGAAAGCATTTAGTACTTCTTCACAATACTGTTTCTCCACACTACTTGCAATGAATCTATAAATGTCCAAGTCCATGCTCAGTAGATTAAAGTTGCCTCCAACTAATATTTCTCAATCAGGATACTTCTGCACTGCTGTGTAGTCTTTCTTCGAATGATCCTGTTACATTGGAATGTGGTGGATGGTAGAAAATCTGGTAGTTAATTAACATTCAAATACAGTATATGTTCCAAAATCCTACTGTAAATTGATCTGAATAATATTGGTCTATGAGTCAGCGGGTGACTTCTGTTTCCCTTCTTGTGTGTTAATGTGACCTGTACATATTACCAGTGTTTAGGTGTGGATCTTTTGTTGAGAGAGTGATTGTAAATGATTGTTAAAAATAGAATTATTTCATCAGCATACTCTGAAAGGAACATTATTGGTATACAGTCTGAACCATAAGATTTACCTTTGTGTAGTTACTTAAGTGGCATCACTACAGTGAGGATATCTGTTTCTAATTGACTCATTTTGGCAGTTGTTCTTGATTTGAATCTTGTAATATTTACTGCATTTTCTTGGGTGCAGGAATTTCGAACATCCTTCTTTAGTAACACTGCATTAGTTGCCCATACATTGGTAAAATTATCATTCTATTGCGCATTGAAGATACTGATTGTGTCTTGCCGCTGTTGTACTTTACATATGACCAGAATCTGTTTGGATTTTCTGCCACATTTCAAGACAATGTTTCATTGTGGAAACTATTAAAAGCATATCAAATTGAAGTGCACGCTAAGTTCGGATATTCTCTAGAACATCACCAATCATGGATGTTTTCAGTTTTTTTGGATCAGGCTTGCTTTTTTCCTTGCTTCTGAAGCAGTGTCCAACCCTGTTTCCTGTATAATGGGAAATCTCTTCCATCTCTTGTTAATGTACTTGGTACAAAACTCTCAGTTGCTGTCAGCATTATTTCTTTGAACCTCAGCCACATCTGGCTGGTGCTTACATAGTTTTTAAGAAAGGTGTCAATAGAATTTTTACATGCTCTCTCTAAATTAGATATATTTTATGAACACAACAAAGAATTTATGTCATGACTAAACAACCTTTTCATTTTTCAGGTAAGGTAGCTGCTGGAGCAGCTGGAGATGCAACACGTGAAACATTGTAATTTACCACATCCTCTCTCTATCCACCTGGAACCAGAAGAAGCATTAAACAGTTCTGTGACAGTTGAGTTCTCCGTGGAGGAAATACCTTCTATGCGTGATCCTAAAGTCAGGTACTGGTATTGTTTATTTTAATTTAGTTGAACTATTTTTATTTTCCACGGGTCACAATTGGAACATCTCGTTATGATGCAGAATGAATCAGTTTTACGACTATAATACACTTTATCAGTGAAAAATATAATTATGGCAATGTGCTGACTTTGTAAATAATTATCTAAAGCTAACTATGCATGTAATGTTGTAGGAAAATTCTGGTGGAATGTTAATTTTTTGGATTAAGGAAGACATCTCACTGAAAAGTAGAGGTGTTGAGACATCGACGGGCACACTCAAAAAGCAAGAAAGCTTGCTAGCTTTTGTAGTAATCCTTTTTAAAGCCAGAGTACAAATACACACAGAGAAAACACACACACACACACACACACACACACACACACACACACACACACACACACTCCTGCTTACATCCTCAGACATCCCCAATCCTCCCACCATCCCCAATCCTCTCACCATCCTGAAGAATCAGCTACAAAGGAGTACCCCTCATTACCAAGAATCACCCTGGATGGGAATAACTGAACCATATCCTTTGTTAGGGCTTTGGTTGTACCTCATCATGCCCTAAAATAAGGGGTGCCCTACCCACCCATCCCAAAGTGGTGTTCCATCACCGACCCATCCTACACAACATCCGAGTCCATGCCTTTGACACTTCCATCCTAACCCCTTGCTACAGAGATCATATCCCTCTGGAAGACCACAATGGAAGACCTGCCCAATCCATCCTCCCAGCACCTTCTACTCGAGCCCTGCCACAGGCTAATCCTACCCCGTCAAAGGCCAGGCCACCTGTGAGAGCAGACACGCTGTATATGAGCTCTGCTATAACCATTGCACAGCTTTTTGCATTGGTATGACTACTACAAACTGACCACTGCCAAACTATTGATGTGAACAAAGTTGATCACCTGGTGGCACAACATGGATCTGAGCATGACATACTCAATTTGAGTGGCTACTTCAACAACCCAGCTCACCTGGATCCTCCCTCCACCATCAGTTCCTCTAATCTATGCTGACGGGCAGTTGTCTTCACAGGACATCCTTCGCTCCTGTAATCATCCTGACTACAATCTCCAGTAATCCATTGTCTCCACACCCTCCAGCCAACAGTTTCCCCTTTCTCAGTCCTGTCAGCTGCTCACAATTCATGTCCCCATGTCACCTTCACACCTTCAACATGTGCCGCTCCCCACTGTCTCTGACAACCATACACCACCTGCCTAGCTTGTGCACCTGCCATCCCTCCCTCCCACTTTCCTATCTGATAAACTGGCTGCATCCCTCCAAGCAGCTAGCCACCCATCCCGACCTCAATCATTGCCTCCCTCCTCTCTCTCCCTCTACCCCACCCCACCTGATGCAACCCACATCACACCCCAACTCAGTTGCTGAAATGCAGCACTAGCATTGTGTCTCTTGCTGGCAACATGTGGGGCTGTTGTCCTCCCAAATGTGAGTCCAGTCTGCTAATGACTATGTATGATACCTCAGTGGACTGTGATAACATTTAAATGTTAACTATAATTATAGGCTGGAACATAACAACTCTAACGCTTTTTCAGATTATGACAAACTGTTGATAAACACAAAGACTTAACAAAGGATAATAATGTGCTCTGTACATTGTGTAATTTTGTGTATAATGCAAATTGATTGGGAAATTAAAACAGGTTTGCACAGTGGCTGAAGTTCTGAGTTTCATTGCACTTAAAGCATACCTAATTATACCACTGTTAGGATTGTAATTTGTTAGACTTTCCCAGCGATTTCCATGAGATGTCACTGTTAGGATTTCTCGTGTGCTGTACTTGTAGGTAATAGCAGCTTGTAGTGGTACAAATAAAAATAACAAGTAATTACTCAACTGTAGAAGGTAGCTAGATGATACATAGACACCCTTAAAATCAGACAATTCTGAATACCTGTTATGATATTTTTTCAGTTTTAGTACACCTCTGTGGTTGTGGATTATTTTAATTTACTAGTGTCTTCTCTAATGCCTCTCTGCATGGCTTAAATCAGTAACAGCATGACTGAACATAATGACTAGTACAAACTGAAATAAAAAAATTGTTTTCAGCTGCTATGAGAACAATGGTTGCATTGTATTCGAAGGATACTGCCCTATTGGTGCACAGATTCCTTTCAGTCAATGTGGAATAAGGTATGTACATCAGAATAATGTTTTTATTGTATTTTCATTTTACCTTTATTTTTCTCATTGACTGCACAAAACACTGTTCAACCAATTTAGTCCTTACATACTATGCAGATGCACATGCACAGATCGAATTGTGTAGTGCCTACATTGGCAATTCAAAAATACTCAGAGAGATAACAAGGCCTGTTATTAACAGTTTATTACATATAACTTCAGAGCCAAAACATTATCGCCACTTGCTAAATAGCATATTGATCAACTTTCAGAATGCAATGCATGATTTTGTGTGGCATGGATTTGACTTTAAAAGAATCTCATTTATATGAAAATGTTGACAACAAATCTGAGTATAAAATGACCTACCGGTATGTTATGAATATTTCACTTCTGCTCTATCATTTGTGCACACCATCAGAAGTGAGTACATTAAATACAGTCCATTCCTCAATACTGGCGGTGGATACAGAACTTGTCTCAAGTTTAAAGAAAAATTCAATATGGTAGCTCCATTTCATACACTGCAATATATGATCTAGCATGTGCCAAACACACACTCGTAGCTGCCCCTGTTTTTAATTGTGAATTTTGTGGCCGAGGCGTCATAGTTAGTCCACTGTCAAGCTCCTCAAACCACGTAGCATGATTCTTGCGTTGTGACACAAAGAGTTATCCTGCTGAAAGATGTCAACATGCTCTGCTATTTTGAAGTTAATGTGTAAGTAATTGAGACCCTAACCCCATATTTTTGAACAGCAATTCCATGGAATGTAAGTATAGTGTGTAATGAGATTTTCCTGTACTCATATCTCATAAATACTTTGAGATAGCGAAATGAATTTTTGGCAAATGATAGCATCCAAAGCAGAGAATATTTTTACATATAGCTACTCTCGAAACTTTCTTATCTACTGCAGTGTACAAGTGACTACAATGAAAATTATGGATATGAAACAACATAAGTGAAGGAATCAATTTTATTGTTATACTGAGCATGAGCTTTTTATTAGCTAATGACCTTACTTATCCTCAGTTGTTTGATAAATTGTAGACTGTTTCAGTATTCTATCACAATTGCAGCTGCTTTAACACGTTAGTGAATAGTAATTGTGTAAACGCCATGGTGTTTTGGGAAAAGAAGCTAATTCAACATGGCAACAAGAGAAAGTAAAATGGTGTACAAGACAGGAAAAAATAAGAAGTTCCCTCTGTTGCAATTCCAGTGTAATCTTGTATCCATCGTATTTTCAGTAATAAAAAGAGTTGACTTGTCAAAGTCTTGGTCGTACTGGCATTCCCTGTTAATACAATGATTTGCAGACTCACTAGCTGTAGCTTACAAATTTGTGTGGAGGGTGTTTGTATGAAGGGTTCTGTTGTAGAAATAGCTCTCCCTTTTCACATTGTCCTGCCTACAAGAGATCCCTGACGACCACTTTTGTGCCCACTCTTACCATGTCGTCTGCTCAGCTAGGGGCTAAGCAGTATTGCATGCTCTCTACATAGAGCACAGAGAGATGCAGGTGGTCGGCAATAATGTTCACATAGTATGTGGCTGTCACTGTCCATTCAGTTACTACCACTGTGCATTCAATTACTGCAACTCTGTGTTCAATTATTACCACCCAGGTGAATGTCTCCGATAGCATAACACTGCCCCCATTAGATTTCATCCATGGCAGAGTGCACATTTTGGGCAGCCTTTCTCCTCGATGATGGTATATCTGGTTACAATTGTTGACCTGGTGTAACAAGAAACATGATTCATCTGACTGGGCAATACATTTCTATCAATTCATAGCCCAACACTGTAAATGTCACGTTTACTACAGTCATAATCTGCAGTATTATTGGGTCGACGCAGGGTCATGTAGAGGTCATCTGTTGCGGAATCCCGTCTTCAACACTATACACTGAATGGTGCACTCTGAAACATTCGTGCCTGCAACAGCATTGTACTCTGTCACCAGATTTGCCATAGGTCACCACCTATCCTATTATACAGGGCCTCTGACCTACGCATTCTGCGAAGATGTGTTGATGTCCGTCTCTGGGTCACTTACTCACGATTTCACCATCCTTTGACCATTTTCCATATATGCTGATGGCAGTAGCACATAGATAGGTGACCAGTTTTGCTGTTATAATGTTTTGACTTATCAGTGTCTGTATGATAGATAAATTGTGTGACAGAATTTTTGGCAAATGCAGACTTTCAGGAGGCGAAATGTGTAATACTGCTGATAGACACATGTAGATGTCAAAGTGAGCACTTATGATTTTTCTTAACAAATAGTTCAGTCCCCAGTGAAGAGAGAGGGTTAGCTTCGGTAAGGTTAAAAGGAAGGGTTGCTCACTTGGATCATTGTAGGGGAGGGATTCAACTGCAGTGAGGATCAAGGTGACTTAAGGGATTTGTCGTCCCTCATCCCACCACAGATGGCTGCCTGTCATCCCAGGAACTGATTCACCCGCCTTTCCTTTTAAACTTTCCAAACCTAACCCCCTCTCTTCTGTGGGGAATGAATTATTAGTCAACAAAACTCGAAAGTGTCTCACTTTGACTTTTATCTATGTCTGTCAGCAGTACTACACATTTACCTCCTGTACGTAAGTACTTGCCAGCAATTCTGCCTCATAATTTATTACTTTTTATGATTTAATTTTCCTTTGATATATACAGGGTATTAAAGAGCACTCCAAATTTTGATTTGTTTTAGTGTGGATCA
The DNA here is from genome assembly GCF_023864345.2 of Schistocerca serialis cubense. Lineage (NCBI taxonomy): Eukaryota > Metazoa > Arthropoda > Insecta > Orthoptera > Acrididae > Schistocerca > Schistocerca serialis. Next base: position 82,818,353 of record NC_064649.1, on the reverse strand, counting down.
ACACAAGAAAAGGATATCCAGTAAACATGGGCTCTAAAATGCACACCTTGAAGATATGAACACTTGTTCATCTTCATTATTGTGAAATGCATATCATCTACTGCAAGCTCATTGCTATTACAAACAACCTACAGAATGCTGTAAGCAAATTAGAACAAATTATTCTGTTACTGTGGAACAACAGAGCTTGTAATGTAATCTGCTTGCCATTACATATGACCTGCACTTATGAGCCACTGCTAAAGGGAGTGTGCGAGAATGGAATGAGGAGCTTCCATTATGCTGATCAGTGCAAAGATAAAGCTAAAATTTAAAAGCATATCAAAAGCTTACCCCAGAACTGCCAATATAGTTTATAGTAAAACACTAACATACGTTTACTGGATTTTGTGTCCATGGATGATAACAGAGGAATGTTTCCTGGTTTGTTTACTGCATTCTGTAGATTGTTCTTAATAGCAAAGAGCTTGTAATAGAAGAGCTATGTCTCAGAGTAGTGACGACGTACAAGCGCTTGTAGCTAGTATAACAGATGTGGCAATGGAGAAGATAGCTGCTGCATATAGGAAAATTAAAGAGACATTTCTGTGAAAGACCTGTAGGAAAATTAAAGACCATTTTATAAAAGAGAAACTCGTGCGTGAATATTAGGAACTGACATGGCCAACTTAGTTCTAAGCAAAGAAAGGAAGCTGGCGAAGTGGAAGGAATATATAGAGGGGCTATTCACTAAAAACTAAATTGAAAATAATATGATAGAAAGGGAAGAGGAAGTACTGGAAGAGATGGGAGATATGATGCTGTGAGAAGAAAGTGAAAGAGTGCTGAAAGATGCACCTGGGTACGCAACATTGTCTCAGAGGTCCATGAGGGAACATAATGTGACAAGACTATTCCACATGGTATGCAAGATGAATAAGATAACTGAAGTAACCTCACACTTAAGAAGAATGTAATAATTCCAATTAAATCACATGATACCAAGAGAAATTAGATTAGGAAATGAAGCACTAAAAGTAGTAAATGAGTTTTGCTATTTGAGCAGCAAAATAAGTGAGTATGGCTGAAGCAGGAAAATTAAAAGAAAAGTTAACTATTAGGATATCCTTTCAGAAGGTATGTGTCTGGAGTGTAGTGTTGTTTGGGGATGAAACATGAACAATAAGCAGTTCAGACAAGAAGAGTATTTGTGCTTTTGAAACGTAGTGCTACACAAGAAACCTGAAGATTAGATGGATAGATGGAATAACTATTAGGTTTGTGCGTAAGTCCATAGTGTTTTTGTTTTGCATGTATGTATCCTGGTTGCTATAGATTTATTTATTGATTGTCATTTTATAGGTTTATTTATTGATTGTCATTTTTTATTCGTAGTTCGCTGTTGCTGTTTGAGTTTACATACTGTCGTTTTGTAATTTTGATATAGTGAGTGGAGAAGTCTGTGCTAGAAAATGGAGAGCCAAGTTGAGAAGTTGGAACATTTCCAACATATTCTTCTTTCTGTTTGAGTTCAATAGAGGGGCAACAGCAGCAGAGGCAGCCACAAATATGTGCGCCATGTATGAGGATAATGTCATCAGACAGAACGTTGCAAAAAATTTGTTTTCTCATTTTAAGGAGGATCATTCTGACATTAGAGACTCTCAACATTCAAGAACACCTTTTAAGATTGTTTAAGCACATTAATCCGCAATGATCCATGTCAATCAACATACTCGAGAACTGGCAAATGTGATGAACTGTAATCATTCCACCATTGCACAACATTTGCATGCTATGGAGGAAGGTTAAAAAATCAGGTGCATGGGTACCACATGCTCTGAGCTAAAAATCACAAAAATCAGTAGGAGGCCATATGTGCAACTCTACTTGCTCAGTATCATTTGGCTTGTGAACAACACCAACCGTTCCCATCCTGTACCATTACTGGTCATGAGAAATGGTGTCTTTATACTAACGTAAGGAAAAGGAAGGAATGTTTGAGCTGTGTGCATCCACAAAAGATAAATTATGCATGTGATGGAACAGCAACGGTGTGATATACTATGAATTGCTTCTCTGAGATGTATCCATCACTGTTGATGTTTATTGTCAGCAACTGAGAGGTCTTGCAGACACAATCAAAGAACAATGATCAGGAAGATTGTGTGAAGTGATGTTACTCCACAACGACACCTACCTGTACTCTGCCAGGCAGACAAAAAACATTATACAGTTGGGAAGTCCTTCCACACCCACCTTATTCACCTGATCTTGTGCCCTCAGATTTACACCTTTTCTGCTTTCTATTAAACAGCGTTCAAGGAACTTCATTTCCAGATGAAAATGCACTCCAAGCATGGCTCCTCAAGTACTTCACCTCAAAATTATGTGATTTCTACAGTCACAGAATTGAAAATTTTCCCCAGCATTGGCAGATTGTTGTAAATAGTAAAGGAGAATGTGTACTGTTGATTAAAGTCTCTGTTATAGGTAGATGTTGTGTTTATTAAACTTATGGGAAAATGCTGAACTTATGTACCAACCTAATAATAAGGATATAGTGAACTGAATTGGGCAGGCAAGAAATTTATGGCACATCTTGGCTATAAGAAAGTATCAGTTGATGGGACACATCTTGAGGAATCAAGGAACAGTCAATTTTTAAAATTGTGGAGAGAGACCAAAGCTTGACTGAGCTGATTCAAAAAGATGTATGTTATGATAGCTACGCAGCAATAAAGACTCTTGTACTGGATGGACTGACATGGTGGGTTGCACCAAACCAGTCATCAAATTGAAGACATAAGATCACTATAATAGATAGACTTGATTATAAAATGGTGATTACTTAAATAATAAAGCAGTGGATGTGTAACATTAGTCAACAGGAATTGTCTAAATGCATACATACACTAATGTGTGTCTGGCTGATTTCTCATCACATCTTACAGGCCTAAACTCCTCACTTCTACAACAGTTCCTTTGGCTCCCAGTCAGATACTGAAAAAATCAACCAGTGGTGACATAGGACATGTAGACGATGCCACACTCAACATATCATGGAAACATTATAGTGACTGTGGCGAATACTGCATACATAATCTTTAAAAAATAAAACTCCTATGGAGATTTAAATAAAAATTCTTTGTTATTGTTGCACTCTTGTGTTTGAAGACTAGTCTGACACTTAACTTCAAATATCCTGTGCAAGTCTCCTCACCTCCGCATAATTTCTGTAGCCCATATCTACTTTGACCTTCTCACTGTATTCTAGCCTGTCTCTCCCTCCAAAATTTTTACATCCTGTACCTCCTACCATTACCAAATTGACAATTTCTTGCTGCCTCAGGATGTGTCGTGTGAACTGATCCCTTCTTTTAATCACTTTGGGCCATCAGTTTTCATTCTCTCCAGTTTTATTCAGTACCTTCTCATTAGTTATTTGATCTACCTATCTAATCTTCAGCAGTCTCCTATAGTGCCACATTTCAAAAATCTCTAGCCTTCTAATTTCTGAACTATTTCTTGTCATGCAGGAGTGCAGTCTTTCTTGACAAAATTTGATGATAAAGTCTTCATAGGTTATCAGCTGGGTCAAGGCATTGTTCTGCAGCAATGTTTTGACAAGACTCCTCATTTTCATGCGAAGTGTCATGTTCATGTCTTTTTCTTATCTTTAGAGCCACTGGACTGCAGCCTCCGCCTCATCTCCTACAGTTGGGCCAATTGCGTGCCTCTGGAGCGGGTGTCATGGACAGGGGTGAGAGTGGGGTGGGGGAGGTGGGGTGGTGGATTTTTGGACAGTAGTGTTGGGAGGGGGGGGGGGCAGATCTCCTGACATGATGGAAGATCTGTCTCTGCAAGTAGCTGTTCTTGCAAAAATTTTCCCTGAGATGCTGCAACTTGGTGGGTAGGCTCTCGTTGTCACATATGTCTCATGCTCTGTGCACAGGGGGGAGGGGGTGAGCATAGATTTGCATTGTGGCAGGTGGTGGCAGCTATTGGCATTTAGATACAGGTCCATGTTTGTCTTTTTTCTATATACAGAATGTCCTAGTGTGTCATCAGTTTTCTTCTTTATCAGAATATCAAGGAAAGGGAGGCATCCATTTTTTTCTCTCTGCATGGTGAACTTTATATTGTAATGTATGCTGTTAAGGTTGCCAAGAAATTTCCTCATTATGTGGTTGCCCCACGAATGTGGCATCCACATATTGATAAAACTCCTTTGGTTTGAGATGCATGGTTTCCAGAGCCATGCACAAAGCACAAGATGTATATGACAAGGAGAGTCTACCCACTGAGTTGCAGCAACTGAGGGAAACCTTTGGCAAGAACAACTACTCAGAGACACAGATAAGACATGCCCTTGAGCCAGCAAGAAAAAGAAAAAAGACAAACCACAAGAAGACATCAAGTGTCTGGAATTCTTTCTGTATGCTGGGCCACCCACAGCCAAGATTACCAGGATACTGGAGAAAAACAACATTAAAACCATTTTCTGCTCCTTGGCTAAAATCAAAAATATGCTTGGCTCATTGAAAGACAAACTAGGATTATGAACACGTCGAGTGTACTGCATCAGTTGCAACTGTGGCAAGCAATGTGTCAGCCAGACACAGTAGTGCATTTCACAGTGGCACTCAGAACATGAGAGGAGCATTCGTCTCGGCCAAACAAACAAATCTGCAGTGGCAGAAGACCTTCATTGAGGCTGTGTTCTGCCGCTGCAGAGTTGTCCACTTGACAGAGATGAATGCTTCTCTCATGCTGATTTTGAACAGTCATTGGTGTTGTGCCAAACGAATGGGTTCTGGGACTTGATCAAAGAGGCAGTGGAGATACGGGTCCATGGTGATTCTGCTAACTGGCAGAGGAGCTGGTTAGTCCAGACCCTATAGATATAAGAACAGGACTGAACCCAACGCTTCACCTGAAGGTGACAAGTAGGAAACATGTTGAAATGTTGCCACAGACTGTGCCTTGACTCAGTTGATAACACAAGCCAACGAAAAATTTTTGGAGAAAATTTTGTTACTTTAATAGCTGATCTTTATAGATTTTTATGATCTGAATCCAAATCTAGCCTTAGCTTTTTTGTATCGCCCATAGTTTTCAAGCAATATGCTTTTTACTATATAGTATAAAAATCTTATGCTATATGGTAAACGGGGAAATTAATGAAACGCTTTGTTACAACATAAGCATGGTTTTTATTTACAGTACGCTATTTAAAATAATGATATGTGTTAATAGAGGTTTCACTTGTCAGCTGGAATTGGTTTGTATTTTTTTTTCTTTTTTTTTTCTTTGACACATCTTATGTAGGTTTTTCTATGATTAGTCATTTGCTGAACTTCTCGGTGAAGTGACCAACAGCAGTCCCCCATCATGTTGGTGTTCCAGCGGCCTTGGTAGAGTTTTTCCATCACTTTAATGTCCTGTTGAAAACACTCACCTTGCTCGTTGCTAACATCTCCCATATTGGCCGGGAAGTAATCGAGATGACTGTTCAAAAAGTGAACTTTTAGGCTCATTAAACATTCTCAAGTTTTAAACTTCTTTAACATTGTAGCTATAATAGAAACATATTCTGCATCTTTTTATGTCCTAAGATCTTTGTAATGACTTGCTTGAATGATACCCATGCTTCTTTCTCATTTAAGGTCATTGTGGATTCAAAGTTAACATCAGACATCAGTTTTCTAATGTCAGGTCCGACAAAGACGCCTTCTTTTAGTTTAGCTTCTGAAAGGCGTGGAAACTTTTGGCAGAGATACTTAAAACATGGTCCATCTTTAGGCAAAGCATTTACAAGCTGTTTCATTAGACCTAACTTTATTTGTAGAGGTGGTAGGGGTAGGTTTTTGGGATCTACAAAGTTTTTGCATAGAACGTTCTTCTCACCAAGTTGTAAAGACTCCCTCACAGGCCAGTTCTTTCTGCACCAGTGTTGATCCCTGACCCCACTGTCCCATTCACACAAGAAACATGGAAATTTGGTACCTTGCTGACCAAGAAGCATGCATGTTACTTTTAGATCGCCACATATCATCCAACCATGAGCAGTATAGCCTATTTTATTTAGCACTATTTCTAGGTTTCCATAGCTTTCTTTCATATGTGTAGAATGTCCAGCAGATATAGATGCATACATGTTACCATTGTGTAATAAAACAGCCTTTAACTAGTTTTGGATGAATCAATATACAACCTCCAGTCTTCCTTTTTGTATTCAATTACCAAAATCATTCATCAGACTGGGAATGTCTGAGCAGCACACTAAGTCACCTTCTTGTTGAAAAATCTTGGAAAATCGCTGCTCTCTCTCTTTCTATACATGTATATGCTGGTTCCAACGGTCATTAAGTTCTTTTCTTTTTATCTAAAGCCAAGCATTTCAGCTTTCTTTCGTTAAGCCCAGATCCCTAACCAAATCGTTAATCTTGGTCTGAGTAAACAATTTGGGCTCTAGACTTTCTGTATTACAATGGAATTCATCATCATCTGGTTCATCTAAATCCGATTGTACATCAGAAAATACTTCTGTTGGAACAGAATTTCCATCATCTGGTGGTTCAGGAACCAGCAAATCTACACCATGCCCTACTGGTTGGATGGTGGACGGAAGATTAGGGTAGATTGTTACCTTTTTTTTCGAATTATGACCAGTAATGTCAACACCGCTAAGGTAGCAATAATCAGAATGATTTCTTGGCTCTCTTCATATCATAGGAACAGCAAATCTATAGGCTTCAACACACACATAACATACCTTATGTGGCGTCCAAGATTTATCTTGATCACCAAGTTTAGATCCAAAGTATGAAAGATAAACATTTTTCACAAAGTCTGTAATGTTTCTTTGGTGTTTTTTAATCACAAATTCACCACAAATACAACAAAAACTGTCAGCAGAGTTTTTACAACCCGAATTAGACATTGTACTGAGCACATGTACAGGAAACGGGAAAGTGAGGTTAGGTTGACAGTAAAAAAAACACTATCTGAAACTTCCTGGCAGATTAAAACTGTGTGCCCGACTGAGACTCAAACTCGGGACCTTTGCCTTTAGCAGGTAAGTGCTCTACCATCTGAGCTACGGAAGCACAACTCATGCCCGGTACTCACAGCTTTACTTCTGCCAGTATCTCATCTCCTACCTTCTAAACTTTACAGAAGCTCTCCTGCAAACCTAGCAGAACTAGCACTCTTGAAAGAAAGGATACTGTGGACACATGGCTTAGCCACAGCCTGGGGGATGTTTGCAGAATGAGTTCTGCTAGGTTCACAGGAGAGCTTCTGTAAAGTTTGGAAGGTAGGAGACGAGATACTGGCAGAAGTAAAGCTGTGAGTACCGGGCGTGAGTCGTGCTTCGGTAGCTCAGATGGTAGAGCACTTGCCCACGAAAGGCAAAGGTCCCGAATTCGAGTCTCGGTTGGGCACACAGTTTTAATCTGCCAGGAAGTTTCATATCAGTGCACACTCCACTGCAGAGTGAAAATCTCATTCTGGAAACATCCCCCAGGCTGTGGCTAAGCCATGTTTCCGCAGTATCCAGTATCCTTTCTTTCAGGAGTGTTAGTTCTGCTAGGTTCGCAGGAAAGCTTCTATAAAGTTTGGAAGGTAGGAGACGAGATACTAGCAGAAGTAAAGCTGTGAGTACTGGGTGTGGGTCGTGCTTCAGTAGCTCAGATGGTAGAGCACTTGCCCACGAAAGGCAAAGGTCCCGAGTTCGAGTCTCGGTCGGGCACACAGTTTTAATCTGCCAGGAAGTTCCATATCAGCGCACATTCCGCTGCAGAGTGAAAATCTCATTCTGGAAACATCCCCCAGGCTGTGGATAAGCCATGTCTCTGCAGTATCCTTTCTTTCAGGAGTGTTAGTTCTGCTAGGTTCACAGGAGAGCTTCTGTAAAGTTTGGAAGGTAGGAGACGAGATACTGGCAGAAGTAAAGCTGTGAGTACCGGGCATGAGTCGTGCTTCAGTAGGTCAGATGGTAGAGCACTTGCCCGCGAAAGGCAAAGGTCCCGAGTTTGAGTCTCGCTCGGGCGCACGGTTTTAATCTTCCAGGAAGTTTCATATCAGGGCACACTCGTGCTGCAGAGTGAAAATCTCATTCTGAAAACACCATCTATTAACAGAAAAATAGAATCAATCCTTTTTTGCCAGCAAATGTTTTTCAGCAGTGCTGCCAACGTCATCTACATTCTTTACACCTTCTTTTTAAATTATTTTAAGTATATAAAAGCTGTTAATCGCTTAATTTAATAAATTTAACTGTTAAATGTGAAGAAATGGTGGGTGATACAGTTTTTTAAGTATTATATTTGGATTTCCCACTCTAAAAAACATAAGAATAAGGTATTTTCAGCAAAAAGGTTTTCCATTGTTGGCCTGTGTGACCTGAGAAGACTTCATCGTATTTATTGCTGTATTTCAGTTATGTCAGAAAAAAGTTGCTAAAACTGGAATTTATACTCCAGATCCACATTTATCTTTTTCAAAATGCTTTTGTTGCTTTTGCAAGTGTGCATTTTATAATCTCCTTGCAAAATTCATCTATTACTTGAAGTATTTCACTTCCTAATCTACTTCATCAGCTTCATCTGATTTAATTCATTTACATTCAGTTAACTTTGGTTTACCTTTGTGATTAGTTACACACAACTTCTGCCACACTCATGTAGGATGTTGTTAATACCTGGGACTCTGAGTCAATTATTATTGTTCTCAGGGCACAACACCTCTTTGATTTTCTTAGTTGCCTGAAAAATAGTTTTAACTCCCTGTCTCTTCAAGATACAGGATGACACAGAATAACGGGGATGTTTGAAGTTAGTAGTGGCAGCCATGGGCAGGTGGCAGCACTGCGGGTTCATGGCAGTTAGCGAGTAAACAGTCTGCCATTTCAGTAATCATGGTTCAGTGGAACGGACAACAGCATGTGTTAGGCATAAAAATGTTTTATAAAAATAATGATAGTTTGGTAGCAGCACAGAGAGAGTTTCAATGTCTTTAAAACTTAGGACATCATGATTCCATTCCATCAAAACACATGGTAAAATGTTTGATTAATAACTTTGAAGAGTCTGGATCTGCTCTCAAGAAGAAACCAACAGGACGACCAAGAAGTGTGCATTCTCCAGCGAACATTGATGTTGTATGCGAGTCTGTTTTACAGATCCCACTGTGTCCAATTCGTAAGCTGGCAGCAGTGGCTGTAATGTTCCAGGAGAGATTCACAGAATTCTTCATCTTGATTTAAAATTTCATCTGTACAAACTACAGATGGTGCAACATTTGAAGGACAACAATTACCAGTTACAATTAGGATTCTGTCAACAAGTGATAACAAAAATAAACAATGATAATGAATTTTTAAACAAATTGTGGATGTCAGATGAGGCACATTTTCATCTCACAGGTTATGTGAATAAACAGAACTACTGTTACCTGGGCAAACACAAATCCTAATGACGTTCATGAGTGCCCTTTACATGCTAGTAAAGTGATAGTATGGTGTGGTGTTTCATCACATGGGATTATCGGACTATATTTTTTCGCAAAGGAACAGGGATACACAATAACTGTCACTGCCGATTGTTATGTGGAGATGTTACGAACTTTCATTACACCTGCATTGAACAACTTTCCAAACGTTCAAGAAGCCTGATTTCAACAGGACGAGGCGACATCGCACACTGCATGGCAATCAGTGGCATATGTGCAAGAATTGTTTGGTAACAGTGTGATCTCACGATTTGGTAATATTCCCTGGCCCCCTAGATCACCAGATTTATCCATTTGTGATTTTTTCTTGTGGGGCTACCTCAAGAGCAAAGTCTACACAACTCAACCAAGAACCCTGGATGAGTTAGAACAGAGAATTTGGGATGCAATTCGCAGTATCCCAGTCGAGATGTTGCAGTGGTAAGTGAGGAATCTCAACAACAGATTTCACAAATGTATTCGTGCAGGAGGACGCCATCTAAAGGATGTAATTTTTTTAAAAAAATGATAAATGCCGTCAATGTTCCGTAAATGGCAAAGTTGTAAGGTTTCAATTACTATGAATGCAATTTCTTTCCTTCATCAATTCTAGTTTTATTGGATTGTGGAAATGTTCCCATTTTTCTGTGACACCCTGTACATCCAATTGTACTTGGCATAATTCGAAATAAGGGAAGAAACACCATGTGCTGATCTTGTTTCGTAGTTTGACTTGATAACCACCTCAGCTCTAAAATAAACCATCTAACTTCTGTGTTCAGACAAATTGCTATCGAACACATGAAAGCATGTCACTTCTCTTGAGAACATTCATATTCAAATCTAGTAAAGCAACACAGCAGACCTGATAATATATTATATAGTGATTCTGGTAGTTTGTTGTTGTTCTTGTTGTTGATGATGTGGTTGTGGTCTTCAGTCGGAAGATTGGCTTGATGCAGCTCTCCGTGCCCTACTGCAGAGCTGTATGTTCTCAGGAAAAATTATGGTTGTATTCCCCTTTGATTTCAGCTGTTCACAGTACCAGCACAACAAGGTCATTTTGCAGAATGAACTTTTTGCTCTACAGCGGAGTGTGCACTGATATGAAACTTCCTGGCAGATTAAAACTGTGTGCCGGACCGAGACTTGAACTCAAGTTTGAGTCTCAGTCTGGCACACAGTTTTAATCTGCCAGGAAGTTTCAAGGTCATTTTCGTTGATGTTACAATGCCAGATCAGCCAATCATCCAGACTGTTGCCTTGCAACTACTGAAAAGGCTGCTACTCTCTTCAGGAACCACAAATTTGTCTGCCCTCTCAACAGATACTTCACTGTTGTGGTTGTACTTATGATACAACTATCTGTATCACTGAGGCACAAAAGCCACCCCACCAACAGCAAGTTCCACGATTCATGGGGGAGGGAGGTCTGTCAGTTTATAGGAGACCAAAAGCATATGTCTGAAACTTCTTTAAACAACTATAGAGGGTCATAATAAGACCCGTAATAAGACCTTTTAGAAATAACTTGGAAGTGATTGTGTGTGGAGATTTGATTTCCCCTTGGATAGCACTGACATAGTATGTTCTGGTAAGAGGCTACGTGCATGGCTAACTGCCACTTGTGAGCAGAGCAGTATCCTTTATTGCCCAGTGATTTCCACTGTGTTCGCGAGGATTTTATGGGGGTAAATTCGTCCAAAAGAGAGCCTGAGAATAAATATAGTTACAGTTGAAGCAGCTACTAATACAATAACTAATTCAATTTGGATAAAGCCAAGGATGTTAAACAAAATGTATTTGGAGTCTTGCATCAAAATATCAGAAGCTTCAAAAATAAAAAGGATAACATTCTCACATAGATTCATGGAAATGACAGGATAGACGGAATTTAATCACACTAGTTGTGCATATCAAAACATCATATGGAAATCACTGAAATTGAGCAGGTTAATGTTAATGGACACAAGATAATATAGTGCTACTGTAAGACTTCAAGAAGAATATAATAATTCCAATCCCAAAGAAAGCAGGTGTTAGCAGATGTGAAAATTACCGAACTATCAGTTTAATAAGTCACGGCTGCAAAATACTAACGCGAATTATTTATACACGAATGGAAAAACTGGTAGAAGCTGACCTCAGGGAAGATCAGTTTGGACTCCGTAGAAATGTTGGAACATCTGAGGCAATATTGACCCTACGACTTATCTTAGAAGATAGACTAAGGAAAGGCAAACCTATGTTTCTAGCATTTGTAGACTTAGAGAAAGATTTTGAAAATGTTGACTGGAGTGCTCTCTTGCAAATTCTGAAGGAGGCAGGAGTAAATTACAGGGAGCGAAAGGCTATTTACGATTTGTATAGAAACCAGAGTGCGATTATAAGAGTCGAGGGGCATGAAAGGGAAGCAGTGGTTGGGAAGGGAGTGAGACAGGGTTGTAGCTATCCCCACTGTTATTCAGTCTGTATATTGAGCAAGCAGTAAAGGAAACAAAAGAAAAATTCAGAGTAGGTATTAAAATCCATGGATAAGAAATAAAAACTTCGAGGTTCGCCGATGACATTGTAATTCTGTCAGAGACCGAAAAGGATTTGGAAGAGCAGTTGAATGGAATGGACAGTGTCTTGAAAGGAGGATATAAGATGAACATCAACAAAAGCAAAATGAGGATAATGGAATGTAGTCGAATTAAATCAGGTGATGCTGAGGGAATTAGATTAGGAAATGAGACACTTAAAGTAGTAAAGGAGTTTTGCTATTTGGGGAGCAAAATAACTGATGATGGTTGAAGTAGAGAGGATATAAAATGGAGACTGGCAATGGCAAGAAAAGTGTTTCTGAAGAAGAGAAATTTGTTAACATCGAGTATAGATTTAAGTGTCAGGAAGTCATTTCTGAAAGTATTTGTATGGAGTGTAGCCATGTATGGAAGTGAAACATGGACGATAAATAATTTGGACAAGAAGAGAATAGAAGCTTTCGAAATGTGGTGCTACAGAAGAATGCTGAAGATTAGATGGGTAGATCACATAACTAATGAGGAAGTATTGAATAGGATTGGGGAGAAGAGAAATTTGTGGCACAACTTGACCAGAAGAAGGGATCGGTTGGTAGGACATGTTCTGAGGCATCAAGGGATCACCAATTTAGTATTGGAGGGCAGCGTGGAGGGTAAAAATCGTAGAGGGAGACCAAGAGATGAATACACTAAGCAGATTCAGAAGGATGTAGGTTGCAGTAGGTACTGGGAGATGAAGAAGCTTGCACAGGATAGAGTAGCATGGAGAGCTGCATCAAACCAGTCTCAGGACTGAAGACCACTACATATACTACACTTCATAGATTTAAATATTCTTCAGTGGAGTAAAAAGATTCTGATAGCCATGGCTAACATGTTAGATGTCCTTTATATCCTGACACTTACCGTACTATCCTCCCAACCTTGTACAAAAACAAATCTCTTATGCCTTTTCTTTCCAGTTTCCCACCACCTCCCAAAGTCCCACTGTCCAGCCACAGAGGAGTAATCCCCTTGTAACTCAGTACCACCCAAGACTGGATCAGCTGAATTATATTCTCTGCCAGGGTTTTGATCACCTCTTTTCGTGCCCTGAAATGAGAAATGTACTGCCCACTATCCTTCCCACCCCTCGAACAGTGGTATTCCGCTGTCCACCGAACCTACTCAACATACTCATCCATCCTCCCAATCCCTTACTTCATGGCTCCCCTGTAATAATCCTAGATGCAAGACCTGTCCCATGCATCCTCCCACCACCACCTACTCCAGTCTGGTCACTAACATCACCTATCCCATCAAAGGCAGGGCTACCTGTGAAACCAATCATGTGGTCTACAAGTTAAGCTGTAACCACTGTGCTGCATTCTATGTGGGCATGACAACCAACAAGCTATCTGTCTGCATGAATGGCCACCAACAAACTGTGACTAAGAAACAAGTGGACCACCCTGTTGCTGAACATGCTGCCAAATATGACATCCTTCATTTCAATGACTGCTTCACAGCCTATTCCATATGGATCCTTTCCACCAACACCAGCTTTTCTGAATTGCACAAGTGGGAACTTTCCCTGCAACACATACTATGGTCCTGTAAGCCTCCTGGCCTCAACCTTTGTTAGTCACTGGCCTCACCCATCCAGCTCCTTCCCTGTTCCCATTCCAGCACTATGCAGCCGTCATTCCATCACCACACCCATTCTTTTTATTTCTCTCCTTTTACGCCAGTTCCTGCTCCCCCCCCCCCCCCCTTTCACCTCTCTCCAGCCTCCGTCTAACCTGCAGCACTTCACTGTCCATCACACTTCCCATACTATCCCTCCCCCTCCCCGCCCCTGCCTCCTCCTTACCCCCACACAGTCACCACTCTCATCATGCACTGGTGCTGCTGCTCGCAGTGTGGTTTCAGTTGCCTGAGACTGCACACGTGTGTGTGCATGTGTGTGTGTGTGTGTGTGTGTGTGTGTGTGTGTGTGTGTGTGTGTGTGTGTGTGTGTGTGCGCGCGCGCGTGTGTGCGTGTGTGCATGCACGTGTGTGTGTGTGTGTGTGTGTGTGTGTGTGTGTGTGTGTGTGTCTATTGTTGAAGAAGGCATTAATGGCTGAAAGCTATAATTGTGAGAGTCTTTTTGTTGTGCCTGTCTGTGACTCAGCATCTCCATTGTATGGTGAGTGGCAACTTTCTTCTCATAGTGTTGTAACTCTAATAAGAATATATTGCATTAAAATTAAACTATTTCTGATTTTCCCCACCAGGAACACGAAAACTACCAATAAACAACAAGAACATATATCCTGGTCACAAGAATCTGGACAAACAGAGGCACCCTACAATCCTTTTGTGCTTTGGGATGTCATTCCAAGGCTGCTGAATGATGTAATAAATGGGGCTGGCTTGAAGGTATACTACATGTGTTGATAACATTCTGAATTTATTTATTTTCTGTTCCATTGATCCAACTTGTAATTGTGATATAGTCAGTGCCTTTTCTCTGATAGATCACAATTGGTTAATCAGTTTGATTAATGTGCACTAAGGAGCTGTGCATTACTTTAAAAAGGTAAGCCAGTAAGCTAGCTAAGCTAATAACTTAAATCAGAAAAGTAACAAGTGGCTTCATTTAGATATGCATTAGATTTTCTCTGGTAGCCCTTATTCACAATACCAACTGCCATTTATTTAAAAGTGAACATAGAAGAGGGAAAATTTGTTATCTTCCTGTCAATTTGGCTTTCATAAAGGATACTCTCCACAGAAACCCGCTTATAACCTCAAGAAAGAAGTCCCGCCAGAGCTAAACAGTAAAAACAATCCTGTAGAAATTTTCTATAACCTTACTAAGTCATCTGGTTACGTTTACCCCAAAATTCTACAAAGGAAATAAAAATTTTGTGGCACAAGTGTAGTATTATGTTAATAACAGAAACAGAGGGTCACACTGACAAACTGCACCAAGAAATAAAACTGGATAGAGAATAGGCCACACAAAATTTGAAGTCCCACACGTTTCTGTATTCTGTCTGCTGGTACCTTCCAGTAACTTTACAGACTGTTCAAAAGCTGTGATGTTTATTGCTGCCTCACGCATATTAAACAAGGGCTCAGATTGGGGCACACCAGACACAACTTAGTTGGTATTTGAACAGACCAAAACAGGCTCACAACAAATAACTTAATACTACAGTGATTCATGTTGAACTATTTCAAACATACGGAAATGATCTGCTAGTGCCAAATTAGGCTAGATTTGTTAAGCACTAGACAGTAAGCTGTGTATGAAATATCATGAGTTCTAGCAAGGCAACATGCATTAATGAAGTCAACTCGTACACGGTGGGAAGAAAATAAGTCTCTCATGAAAATTTTAAACATGTCCCAAAGTAATTGGTCATTTTATTGACTTTTGTTGTGATCAGCAGAACTGTAGAAACTCTTTTTGTGGTTCAAATTCCTCATAGATGCCAGTGTATGCCATCAGTTTCCTCAGTCATTTGGGAATGTTCTCAACCAACTTTCAAAAGAAGCGCTTATGGTTTGTTGGTAAGAACGTACCAGATGTGAGCTTCCAAATTGACCACAGTATGTGGTTTGGTCTGACAAACATCCTCCTTTGCTTTTTCCCACAAGAAGAAGTCACATGACATTAGAGCAGGGCACTATGCTGGCCACTCATGAGGACTACGGCAACCCAACCAATACTGATTCCGAAATGTTGCAGTGCACCATTTTGCATAAAGGTCATGTTTTTATTATGGGTTGTACAATGACACAATTGGCAAAATCTGATTTTCTAGTGCAAAAAGGTATCAATCTGAGTTCATTGTGCTCCAAAGAAGGAGCAGACCATTCAGTTGTTTCGATGTCATACTGCGTCACGTCATTGCTTTGGGGTAAAGTCACAATTTTTTTTTATGGTGGAATCTGGGGAACTTTTTGTCTAGTAAAGTGAATTATGTTGTTTTACAAATCCCCCCCTCCAATTCCATTTTAAGCACGTATCAGATCTTGTCTCACATTAGACCACTCTCGTGGCTGTCTAGCATATTGATTTTTTGTGACTACCAGTGAAGATTTCCTGCATCAGTTGCACATTTTCCTCTGATGTGGATGTCCTGCAATGACTGCTTTTTGCAAGATTCGTCACTGATCCTGTAGTCATGAGTTCTGTATGGCAATTCCCAATGATCCTCAGATAAAAAGTAATGTGAAGGCTCTGGATAGCATATAGTAAACTCTGTACCAGTATCACAGAACACCACACTTCATGGCAGAGGCCACCTGGTTCCACTCGTGTACTTGTGACAGTGCTTGCCTGCACTATCCATTAGGACCTCAGAGGCTTGACAATCGAAGTCTGGTGAAATATCTGTAAATTGATTTCTAGTGTTAGGGAGGGCATTGGACTGGGGTGGTTCACGCAGCTGTGGTAGTCACGGTACCGCAGTGGTGTAGTGGCTAGCATATCTGCCTAGTAAGAAGGAGACCTTGATTCAAGTTGTAGCCTTGGCACAAATTTTAATTCATTACTTCAACTTTTATCCTTATCGAAGATAAAGTTGAGACTCATACGCCCCCAGAAAAATTTAATTTCATCAGATTAGTGATTTCTAGTAAGTGTATAAACCAGGTACAAACATTACGCAGATTCACAATTAACGTGGCTTATTTCCCACATTTACGAGGGTGATTCGGAAAGTTCTCAGAATCGCCACAAGAGGTCAGCGCTAGCCCAACGAGTTGTTCACATGATATTCATTGCCTGTAAACACGTGCCACATAAGTGCCCTTTGAAGAGAGCTGTGGCATTGACTTGGCTCTGTTGTTGTTCCCACGTAGTGATTTCCGAAGATGGAAGAAATTGAGATTCGAGCAGTAATTAAGTACTTCATAAAGAAAGGTATGAAAGTAAAGGACATCCATGCTGATATCTATAATACATTGGGGATCTCTGCTCTTTCATATTCAACTGTTGCCAAGTGGACAAATGAATTTAAATTTGGTCGGGAGAGCTCAGGTGATGATCCACGCAGTGGTCAGCCAAGACGTGTCACTACTCCAGAAATTATCACAAAAGTGCACAAAACGGTCATGGAGGATCACTGCTTGAATGTTGCAAGATTGGTGCTGCGACTCTTGATGCTGTATCGAAAACTCACAAGAATGGACATATCAGAACAATGTTCAGCCCGTTTTAGGAGAAACGAACAAGGTATTTTGCATACATTTGTGACTACAGATGAAAGTTGTGTGCACTACTATACCCCAGAGACAAAACAACAGTCAAAGCAGTGGAAACATGATGATTCTCTGCCATCAAAGAAAGCAAAGACAATTCCTTTGGTGGGGAAGGTTATGGCATCAGTGTTCTGGGATGCGAAAGGGATTCTGTAAGTAGATTATCTTCCCACGGGGCAAGCAATTACTAGAAAATACTTTGCTAACCTCCTGGACAAACTGCAACAAAAAATACAGGAAAAAAGGCTGGGTTTAGCAAGGAAGAAAGGCATCTTCCATCAAGATAATGTGCACCCGCACACATGTGCTGTCACCATGGCAAAATTACATGAACTGAGGTACGAAATGTTGCCACACCCGCCTTATTCACCTGATATGGCTCCATCAGACTTCCATCTCTTCCCAAAACTGCAAATTTTTCTTGGTGGATGAAGATTCAGTTGAAACTAAGAATTGATAGCCAGAGTTGACAACTATTTTGCAGGCCTGGAGGAAACTCATTTTTGGGGTGGGATCAAGGCATTGGAACATCGCTGGACTAAGTGCATTAATCTTCAAGGAGACTACATTGAAAAATTAAAAAAATTCAGTGATATAAGTACTTTTTTTCTATTCCATTCTAAGAACTTATCAAACCACATTTGTATTACCAGAATTCTCACAATAACGTTATTCACAGGTGGTATGTACTTACTTCCAGATTGCAGACCAAGTATTTTGTGTGGCGGCCAACTATTTAAAGATGAGTGTATGAACATATTGTGATTTTGTAAAATATATAATAATTTCAGAAAAGCCTAGGCTAGATTTTGCTACTAAGGATGGACTATAGGCATTGAAGTGGTTTAGGAAATTAGAAGAATTCATGCAACCATTTTTTGCATTCACATTGCAAATGCCTCATTTACAAGTACAAGCACCATATTGAAAATTATGATAAATTGTGCAAAATTCCTAATTAATGACTTAATTTGTGAATGAATTATGATAAAAAAATGTGATATAATCATAAGTGAGATAAGTTCCTCTGCATTTTTTTCTTCCTAAGATTTTTGGGTTCATTGTTATGTCTGGTAACCTATGTAGCCAGGCAGTAGCTGGCAGTTTTTTGTTCTTATTTCTTCTTAGATACTTTCATGCTTGACCTGGACTTCCTACCACCTGAGCACTCAGTTTCATGTTTACCATTTTCTGAATCAGTTATATCAACCACCAGTTTATAGTTTGAAGCCTACTCTTTCATTTCCCCCTGACAAATCTGGCTTGAACTGAGCAGTAATCAGGAACTAATGTTTTTTTGTAAACTACTTATTTCCATTGTCGATTCTGATGGGAAGTGCTTACTATGATGTTCTTCTTTTATGTTTGCAGAAAACTCTGTAACATCATCATTGAAAGTGTCATCCTACATTATTATTCTCTGTTCAGGTCTCCCAGAAGCAATGCAGAGTTTGCATTTATTGACGTTTGCTTTAACTGGCTGAGAGCAAATACCGACATTTGCAAAAACTCTTTAGTTTTGAACATTTTATAGCAACACCAAATAAAAGATTGGGATATAATACTTGTAGTTATTATTAGAGGCATTCTGTTACTGTTACTGAGTTAGATGAATAGGATAACTGAATGTAAAATTGGCAACATACAATTTTTCATCTTCCTTAAATAGTCTTCTCACTTGCGCATTTTTTCAAATGTACTATCTTTGATGGTGATAATCGAGATTATTCTATTTCCATGCCTTGAACAATTTCTTTTTACTTTCGATGTGTTCAGGTGTTTAATAGGTTTGACTGCCAGTGAACAATATCACGGAAAAGTCACATCACTACCATTCTCTGTTGAACCATATATGTTCTTTATTGTTTTGTAGATTTTATTGTTTTGTGTTTTTTCCCCAAGTATGTCTTTGTTTCCATACTTCTTGAATTAAAAGTTTGGATGCTGTTCTATGCCATGTCTTGTGACCATTCCAATATCTTGTATCGTAAATATGCTTAAATTTCGTGATGATGCCTAACATTCATACAATAGTGTACGCACACGCATTTCATATATTTGCTATAGTTTAATGGTACTGGGTTATGTGAATAGACTTGTGATATGGTAATAGTAATGATATTTATTGTTTTGTTACTTCTAAGGTTGCTGATTTTATGAAATCAATTTATTCAAGGCACAAAGTATGGATGATAAAAAGCAGACTTCGGCTGTCGGAAATCTGCCAGTGAGTAGCACTTTGCATGATGGTCCGGGCAGTGGGTTTCCAGTAATGGGTGCTGCTCAACAATGGGATGAGACACCGAGTGTGAACGAAGTAAGTTTATAGGTATGCTACAAGGTTTTGATTTGAGATTTTTTTTTTGTCCTATTGATTACATATTGTACAAAGGGTGTACTAGTAGTATAGGACAAGTGAAGTGAAATAATACAAAATTATGTGTTTGCACAAATATTTATTTTCTATAAATGACTGGCTGTGGACAATATTACAACTTTCATTTGAGCAAATATGGTGTCAAGTATAGAAGTGTTGATGAATCACTCAGTGAAAATTAGTTTTCTAGTGTAGGTAAAGTGTGTATTATGTAGCGAAATAGTTGAAAATGGAAGAAGGATATGTTCCGTTTTTCAAAAATGGTGTCACACAGAGTGCTCTGGGGTTACAAATTTTCATAACTCATTTTGTGAATGTGGGTTATGTACGTAAAATGGCCGTCAATCTGTAGTAGAAATGTACAACACTGAACTGAAAGAAAGTGTGTAGACATCTCTTCAGCGTGATATAGAAACATGTGAGCAGTATTTAGGCCTACATGTATTTGAAAAAGCCATGAAAAGTGTCACAGGTATTTCAAACATGATTATTGACTAAATCAGTCATGAGTTTGAGAAGTCAAAGAAGGTTGTGCATCATAAACAATGTGAAAAAGCATTAGTGCCTACAGAGACATATAATCGCTTCAGTGTACTTGACAAAGAAATATGTACAGAAATGACTCTAAACAAACAGGTGCAGAAAGACAAAACAACAGGCCTAAAATCGCAAAGTACGAAACTCAAAGTGAATATACATTCAGACAGTTGTGGATGTAGCCTAGTGGAAATTTTACATATTGAACATGGAATAAATGCTACTTCTTCTGTAAAACCAGATTCACCAATGACTCAAGTAACAAGCAACATAAAAGATGCAACAATGTCTAATTGATGTACTGTAATAATTGAGGGTGCCAATGACATATATAAAAATGAATTAATTAAAGCCATAAATAACTTGAAAGAAACCTTGAGTAGCAACAAGAGTGCATCTATAGTTGTCATTGGTGCCACACAGATAACCTGATAGAAAGTTCTTGTGTGAATGTACAAATTGCTAAGGCAAACAGACAGTTCAATATGTAAAGCATTCTTCAACACATATTTCTTATCTGTTGATTTCTTGCAGAGAGAAGACTTGACCAAACTTGTGCCCAGTAGCTGGAAGAAAGTGCAAGTCATGCTTGTCTACAAGAAAGATAGCAGAAGTGATCCACAAAACTACCCTGCAATATCCTTCACTTCCATTTGTTGTAGAACCTTAGAACTTATTCTGAGGTCAAACATAAATGAAGTATCTCAAACAAATGACCTCCCATGCCAACCAGCACGGGTTTCAAAAACATAGATTAGTGAAATCCAACTCGCACGTTCCTCATGTGACTTCCTGAAAACCATGGGGGAAATGTGGAGGGTTCCTTGGTGTTCGTGTTGTGGACAATGTTAATTGTAACCTCAGACTTATCTGCAGCCCAAATGGAAGTTGTACAAATATTCAGTCAGACCTTGATGAGATTTCAGTTTGGTTCAGAGCTTGGCAACTAGCTTTAAATGTTCAGAAATGTAAAACTTTGCACTTCACTAAACAAAAAAACATAGTATTGATATAATATCAGAGAGTAACAGTTGGAGTCAGTAGACTCGTAGAAATGCTTGTTGGAAAACTTCATACGGATGTAAAATAAAACATTCATGTAGCTTCAGTTATGGGTAAAGCAGGTAGTAGTTTTCTGTTTATTGGTAGGATACTATGGAAATGCAATCAGTCTGCCAAGGAGACAGCTTACAAATCACTCATGTGACCCATCTTAGAATATTACTCAAGTGTGTGGCACCCATGCCAAATAGGACTAATGGGAGCATGAGTGGTCACAGGTTTGTTTGATCCATGGGTGAGTGTCACAGAGATGTTGACAGAACTGAAATTGCAGTTGCTTGAAGATAGATGTAAACTATTCCAAGAAAGTCTACAAACAGAGTTTAAAGAACTGGATTTAAATGATGAGTCTAGGAATTTATACAGCCCTCTACATATTCCTCTTGTAGGGATTATGAGGACAAGGTTTGATTAAATATAGCATGCACAGAGGCTTTTAAAGATTCGTTCTTTCTGAGCTCTGTATGTGAATGAAATGGGAAAAAGCCCCAATAAGTGGTGCAGTGGGCTGGACCCTCTGCCATGCACTTCACAGTGGCTTGCAGAGTTTAGACGCAAATGTAAAAAAGAAAGAAAGGAAGGAAAACACTCAATAAAAAATAGGATCACAAAAGAACAAAGATCAGAGCTTAATGAAGAGAAGAACAGAGTTATGCAGTAGTATAGAAACAGTCACAGACTGGAAGACAAGGAAGAAGAGATTAAAGGTTTACAATCATGTTCATGGAATGAATGACAATAGGCTAACTGAGAAAATTTTCAATTTAATTTCCAAGTAAAAACGTATTAGACAGGATGGCTGGTAGAGAATTTTGGGGTAAGTTCCATGTGACCAAACTGCTGGGGTCATCGGTCCTTGCTGGAAGAGACAAGAAGGGATAAAGAGTTTTTCAGTGGCCAATGGCTATTATGGACTACAATAAATCAGAATTACTGTTCACACATGCTATCAGAGGAAAGTAGAACTAATGTCTTTCCAGCTGTGTGATGTCTTTTTCAAAAGAATGAAACTGTTACCCAGAACGCCCATATTTGTGAATTTTTATATTACAGAATTGCTTCCATTTGTAAATTTGTAGCACTGGTTGCCTAACACTCCTTTTCACACACATGCACACACACACACACACAAACACACACATTTCTAATTCACATTAGATAAAATCAATGGGTAGATTCACTTGCATCACTCCACCACACCCTGTCCCAAAAGAAAGAAAAATCTGTGAATAGATTTGCATGCCTCCCCCTCTCAGCATGCCACTGCTTCTGGTTCTTTCCATTTATCTATGTCCCATCTCCCCTAATTTCTTCATTTTTAATCTGCAGTTCATAACCAATGAAGAATGGGTGGAGTATACACTTGTTACAGGAAATGTTTCACAGTTTAAAATCTCGGTTTCAAATCTTTGTCTTACCATTATGTAATTTATCTGATATCTTACGATCTCTCCAACTATCTTTGTCACATTCAAGCTTCTTTCATGCCTCTAAAACCAAGTATTAGCAACAATTAAGTTATGCTGTATGCAAATTCTACCAGGCAGTTTCTTTTTTCACTCCTGCTCCCCAGTCCATATTTCCCTACTACTTTTCCTTCTTGTCCTTTGCTTCTATCAAATCCTAGTTCTCAGGGTGACAGAGCCCAACTGTGATGGTAACAGCTGGTTAGGCTATACAGGACGAACTTCTCAGTATAGAATGGGTGGCAGCCATCAGTAGCAGAGGTACTGTTGGTGGTTGGTAGGTTTGATGTGGATAAGAGGTATTATGTTGCCATCCTTGAGGTGCAGCGCTACATCGAGGAAGTTAGCTTGTTGGGTTGACGAGGTCCAGGTGATGTGAAAGGGGAATGTGAGTTTCTAGAGAAACGTGGAAAGGGTGCTCTCAGACCTCAGTAGAGGTCTTGAAGATGTCATCGAATCTGAACTAGGTGAGATATGTAGCATTCTGGGTGGTGAGGAAGAATTCCTGTAGATGACCCTTAAATGGGTCAGCATAGTACGGTGCACTGCAGGTGGCCACATACGATAAGTAATTGTGTGAGGGTGTAGTTGGTCATGGTCACCAGGAAGGATGTCACTTTGGAGTCAGTCAGATAGTGTTCAACCATGGTAAGCCTGTGGGCATTAACAGTTACAAGCAAAGTGCCAACTGGTAAAGGAACGGGAACTGTGGAGAGTGGATAGAAGGGATGGGTGATGTCTTTTACATAGGAGTTTAGGCTGCAGGTACTATGCTGAAGGTGTTGGGCCATAAGTGTGGAGGCTCTCTCTGTGGAGATGCAGTAACCAACTGCAATGGAGTGTCCCAGATTTTGGTACTTTAGGAAGCATGTACAAGGGAGGAGTGCAGGAAATGTGGGGATGAGGAGGGAGAGATTCTGGGATAGATGTAGGGTTTTGAGGAGAGACCAGAGATCATACAGGATTTCTGGAATGGGGCCACACTGGCATACCTTTAGGTAGACATCGCTGATAGATGGTGTATTTCCGACTTCAAACAATCAATATTAGATTGAATTTTAGCACTTCATCATTGTGTGGTTCTATTGAAACATTGCAATACATGCCTTTGTTTATATATTTCGTTAACACAGATAATACAGTTTAGAAATGAAATCATATAATGTAAATTCGACTCAATTATTATATGCAGCTCATAACCACAGTGGTGGAGTTTTTGTTAGCCAGTAGGTTATAAGGTCAGAATCATGTTTTAGGAGGTGGATTGCGGTTCTTTCTGTGGATGGGAGGTTGGTTTCCACGTTGAGGGATTTGGGGAATTATGGTGATGCGAGATTATATCTGGATTATAGTTTTGGTTTGCACAAGATAAGGCTTGCTCGTCCAGAAACTTTTTACAGACTTTATTTTCAAATTATCCAGAGTATGCATGACAGCATCATCTGAACAGTGTTGTATAAAATTGGGCAAGTGTTATATTAATTACCAAAAAAATTTTTTGGGAACAAATGTTCCCACATCTTGTATTTCCCATACTTTTGGTTCTACGTCAACCACATTACAACCCAAGACAGTTATATTATTTCACATACATTTATATTGGATACAAATTTTTTCTCTACATCATCCTTGTTTCTAAGTAAAGATTTAACTGCAGAATATATTTGTTTATTTTTCCTAGCCTCCTCTTTTAAATTCTTCTCTATGCCTGTGATTCTACCATCAAGGCCATCAGACCTTGAAATGAGATGCTTCGAATCTAATTCAAAGTTGTATATGACTTCCTCTTTCTGCTCACAGCTCATCTAAATTTTACGCTCAATTTTTAGAAGATTTATTGGTACTCCCTATTAATGTTTCCTTGTGTTTTTGACTTCAAACAGTGAATATTAGGTTTTTATTTTGAACATTTCAGGATAGTGTGATTCTTCCATTCCACTGCGATTTTACTTTTTAATATCTAGCTGTTTCTCATAAAATTGCTTATGAAATCTCACCACAACCTCCAGTGTTTGTTTCTTTCCCTGCACTGTTGACTGATTGATTCTGTGGTTGAAGCATTGAAATACATTTCTGTTGTGGTTGGCAGGAGAGCCAACAGCGTTTTACTAAAGGAGGCCGAAATGCACACGTTTTAGCTCACGCAGGCTGGTGTGAGGTCTGGAACATGCCAAGGAAATTAGAATTTAGAAAAACGGACGTAGCTGGTGGAATACTTAACTTTAATCCATTAATGATGAACGTCGCTCTTGACGGTACTTGATTCACAATATCAATAGTAACTGAATGTGGTGCCTTGCTAGGTCGTAGCAAATGTCATAGCTGAAGGCTATGCTAAACTATCATCTTGGCAAGCGAGAGCGTATTTTGTCAGTGAACCATCGCTAGCAAAGTCGGTTGTACAACTGGGCGAGTGCTAGGAAGTCTCTCTAGACCTGCCATGTGGCGGTGCTCGGTCTGCAATCACTGATAGTGGCGACACGCGGGTCCGACGTATACTACTGGACAGTGGCCGATTTAAAGGCTACCACCTAGCAAGTGTGGTGTCTGGCGGTGACACCACACTTTCTTTGTTTAGACATGCAGTTAACACAGATAATACAGTTTAGAACTGAAATCATATAACAACTACAGTATCATCTTTGCTTGTAAACCATGTTGCCATTGCTAAAAAAGTAATATGCTGACTAAAGTTATCACATAATTAGATAATTATTTGAATGTTTTCTGCAGATGTCTTTTGCATGTTTTAAGAAACTAGTTTCTAAGGCAAATTAAATTATATCAAAAAATATCAATCACATTAAGTAATAAGAAACTCTAAACAGTTGAGAGAAATTTATTTTGAAAGATATTTTGTTCTCTGTAATGCAGGCACTGCTGATGTTGGGCTCGTACGCTTAATACTAGTCTGACAATAAATCAGTAAATGTGAACTGTATTTGTTATTTCTACTTGAGAACTCCTCCATGCCACAGATGAATTAGTGAGTAGATACGGTGTGTGTGTGTGTGTGTGTGTGTGTGTGTGTGTGTGTGTGTGTGTGTGTGTGTGTGTGTGCACCAGCACGTGCGCCCGCACGTGTTTGTCTGTATGCTGTTGTAGACTTAAGTTTTTTAAAAAATCTATTTATACAAATAACCAGCATTTAGCCATGTTTTTATAGAGCAAGTGAACCTGCAGACATTTTCTACATCATGACGAATTGCTGCAAATACTATCCAACTCACAACTAAACTATCACCTTCCAACCTAGTCTAGGTCTTGGGATACACTACAGATCACTTTATCATCACAATCTCATAGAAAATTGTCATCACAATCTCATAGAAAATAAGTATATAGGTTGAGCATACAACACAATCATAATAGTGTTTCCTTCAGTTGTTCGCCATCTCCCCTAGACCTAGGTAAGCCTAGCATACAATACAATATAAGCCAACTCTCACAATAAATCAACTGTACTTTGTAAAGAAAACATACAACTAACATCTACAACTGAAACATAAAAACCATAACATCTCAGACACAATCCATGTAAACTATGACATCACATATCACAACTATACCGGTGTTCTGGAAACATCCCCCAGGCTGTGGCTAAGCCATGTCTCCACAATATCCTTTCTTTCAGGAGTGCTAGTTCTGCAAAGTTCGCAGGAGAGCTTCTGTAAAGTTTGGAAGGTAGGAGATGAGGTACTGGCAGAAGTAAAGCTGTGAGTACCAGACGTGAGTCGTGCTTCGGTAGCTCAGTTGGTAGAGCACTTGCCCGCCAAAGGCAAAGGTCCCGAGTTCGAGTCTCGGTCGGGCACACAATTTTAATCTGCCAGGAAGTTTCATATCAGCGCACACTCCGCTGCAGAGTGAAAATCTCATTCTGGAAACATCCCCCAGGCTGTGGCTAAGCCATGTCTCCGCAATATCCTTTCTTTCAGGAGTGCTAGTTCTGCAAAGTTCGCAGGAGAGCTTCTGTAAAGTTTGGAAGGTAGGAGACGAGGTACTGGCAGAAGTAAAGCTGTGAGTACCGGACGTGAGTCGTGCTTCGGTAGCTCAGTTGGTAGAGCACTTGCCCGCCAAAGGCAAAGGTCCCGAGTTCGAGTCTCGGTCGGGCACACAATTTTAATCTGCCAGGAAGTTTCATATCAGCGCACACTCCGCTGCAGAGTGAAAATCTCATTCTGGAAACATCCCCCAGGCTGAGTCGTGCTTCGGTAGCTCAGTTGGTAGAGCACTTGCCCGCCAAAGGCAAAGGTCCCGAGTTCGAGTCTTGGTCGGGCACACAGTTTTAATCTGCCAGGAAATTTCTTAATCTCTGACTTACTCCAAATTCACACATACTTCAGAAAATGATCAACTAATAAGTTTTCTATATTCTTACTTGTGAGAAATTTCACGATTTCTGCTTTGGGAACTGCTTTGTACAGATGTGTGCAATGTTAGTCTAAGAAGAAAATAATAATACAAGTTAATGACTTGATGTGACACTAATTATTGTACTAATTTAGTGAATTTAAATGCATTAATATCTTTGTTTTATGGAAACTAAATTTTAAATTAATTTTTGCTCCTTAATCTGTGTTTTTTATAAACTTGACGTGACTGACATTAGTATCATTTGTATTACAACAAGTGGATTTCAATATAAAATTACAACATTTAGGGCTTTATAATTTGCATAACAAAACAGATTGTAAAATTCCCTGCTGTTAATAAAAGGTAAAATTAACAACATTTCTGTCCAACATCATGATATAATGAGATATAAAGTGTGTAAGAAGTGTTAATTTACTTTGGACTATGAATGGCTTAATTACAATTGAACAGTGCCAAATTACAAAATAGTTTGTTATGAGTAGTTTGTTATGAGTACCTGTAACTTTGAAGGACAGTCGGAGGGTACGACATATGATAACAGACATCCATCGCAGAAGACTCTGTGGTTCTACTTATTATTGATGTTACTGTTGTTAATCTAAGGTAACAATATATTTTATACAGTCAAACATGTTTTGCATTGGAAAATGAAATATTTGTCTGAAAGTGTGCTTGATAAATAAGGGGTTGGAAGGAGACAGTTCTGTCACTAAGTTTAGCAAGGTTTAGCCTGATCACAATATTAGTTGTATTTTCAAGTGCACCACATGTTTGTACCAAGCAGTTCCATTTGTAATGCTATAAAAAAGTGTCTGCTGATAAATTGTTTGCTATTACTGCATTTATGTTCTTGTCTTTGAATATAACCAACACAGAACAAGCAATAACACAAAATTACACTTCTATATGTTAACACTGTCTTCCACTAACCTTTTCAATCCTTTTTTGTTTTCCTGTGTGAATTACATTTTTGGTGAATTGCATCACATAGAGCATAGAACATTTTTGTGATTTTCCTTTATTTATTAAAACTAATGTGTTTGTAAATATGCAGTTGAAACTATACATAACTTCTTTTTCTCAACAGGGGAACGAACCAACCTATGCTCAACGAGATCGTCCTACTTTGATATTTCCTCGCATCACTGGACTAGGTAATGTTGTTTTGGAACAACCAATGACTAATATTATACTAACAGGAAAAAAACAATTAGTCAAGTGCACTCTTATCCATAAAGTAAAGTGATATTTTACAACTATGAAACAATATGAGGGACTGTAACAATATGTCCTTTAGTACAATTCCTTGTGTTTGCTATCACATATGTACTGCAAAAGCGCCATAGTTACAAGAAGGTGGTTATGTTGGCTTATGATTAAAATAATTACTTATATGATGAAACACAATAGTCATCTAGGAGTTTTCTGTGAAATCCAAGGTTGTGTTTTCAGAACTACAGAAACTGAGCACTGACCCACAGCATTAGTTGTCTTTTATTTTCAATAATTTTCAGTGTCACGTACACATCAGGTAACACAATTTTACAGTTTCATCAGTAATTATCTGCGTATTTGCTGAACAATGTGATAAAAACTCATGTCAACACTGACTTATTAGTTGACCACAATATTGTTGCATCTGGGTGTGAGAGCACTTCAGTTGGCTTATCATCAATTTTTATGTCGTGATATTTCGTGAGGACACACTGAACCATTGATGGTAACAACACCAGAGAAGGAAAGTTGCTACTCACCATATAGTGGAGATGTTGAGCCGTGATAGGCACAACAAAAAGATTCACACAATTATAGCTTTTGGCCATTAAAGCCTTTGTCAGCAGTAGACACACTTACACATACGCACATGCACACTCATGCAAACACAACTTGCACACACGTCTGCAGTCTCAGAGAACTGAAACCGCACTGCGAGCAGCAGCAGCAGTGCATGATGGGAGTGGCGATTGGGTGGGGGTAGGGAGGAGGCTTGGGTGGGGAGGGGAGGGATAGTACGGTGGGAGTGGTGGACAGTGAAGTGTTGCAGTTTAGACGGAGGGCAGGAGAGAAGGTGTGGAGGAGGGAAGGGGTAAACAGCAGAAAGGAGAGAAATAAAAAGAAATTAAAAGACTGGGTGTGGCGGTGAAATGACAGCTGTGTAGTGCTGAATGGGAACACAGAGGAGGCTGGATGTGTGAGGACAGTGACTAACGAACGTTGAGGCCAGAAGGGTTACAGGACTGTAGGATGTATTGCAGGGAAAGTTCCCACCCAAGCAATTCAGAAAAGCTGGTGTTGGAGGGAAGGATCCATATGGCACAGGCTGTGAAGCAGTCATTAAGATGAGGGATATCACATTTGGCAGTGTGTTCAGCAACAGGGTGGCCCACTTGTTTCTCAGCCACAGTTTGTCGGTGGCCGTTCATGCGGACAGACAGCTTGTCGGTTGTCATGCCTACACAGAATGCAGCACAGTGGTTGCAGCTTAGCTTGTAAATCACATGACTGGTTTCACATGAAGCCCTGTCTTTGATGGGATAGGTGATGTTAGTGACCAGACTGAAGTAGGTGACGGTAGGAGGATGTATGGGACAGGTCTTGCATCTAGGTCTAGTACAGGTGTATGAGCCATGAGGTAAGGGATTGGGAGCAGGGGTTGTCTAAGGATGGATGAGTATATTGTGTAGGTTCTGTGGATGGTGGAATACCACGGTAGGAGGGGTGGGAATCTGCAGTACGGCTATGACCACCCGCATGGCACCATCCTATGCTAACTGATTCATGGGCCATCAGGAGGAATCCTTCCTAAAAACCCAGAATCCTAATCCCCTCACCTGTTTCAGATTCATTGATGACATCTTTGCTATCTGGATTGAAGTTGAGGACACCTTATTCACATTCCTCCAGAACCTCAACAACTTCTCCTCCATTTGCTTCACCTTGTCCTACTCAACCCAACAAGCCACCTTCCTAGATGTTGACCTCCACCCCAGAGGTGGCTACATCAGTACCTCTGTCCATATCAAACCTACTAACCACCAGCAATACCTCCACTTCGAGAGCTGCCACTCATTCCATACCAAGTAGTCCCGTCCGTACACCCTAGCCACCCGTGGTTGTCGCATCTGCAGTGATGAGCAGTCCCTCTCAATATACACTGTGGGGTCTCACTGAAGCCTCCACTGACTGTAATTGTCCTCCCATCCTTGTACAAAAGCAAATCTCCTGTGCCTTATCTTTCCAGTCTGCCACCACCTCCCAAAGTCCTACAGTCTGGCCACAGAGGAGCATTCCCCTTGCAGCTGAGTACCATCTGGGACTGGAGCAACTTAATGACATTCTCTGCCAGGGCTTTGATTACCTCTCATCGTGTCCTGAAATGAGAAATGTCCTGCCCACTATCCTTCCCACCCCTCCTACCGTGTTATTCCACTGTCCACAGAACCTACACAATATACTGGTCCATCCTTAGACAACCCCTGCTCCCAATCCCTTACCTCATGGCTCATACACTTGTACTAGACCTAGATGCAAGACCTGTCCCATACAGCCTCCTACCACCACCTACTCCAGTGCGGTCTCTAACATCACCTATCCCATCAAAGACAGGGCTACATGTGAAACCAGTCATGTGATTTACAAGCTAAGGTGCAAACACTGTGCTGCATTCTATGTAGGCATGACAACGAACAAGCTATCTGTCTGCATGAATGGCCACCAACAAACTGTTGCCAAAAAACAAGTGGACCACCCTGTTGCTGAACATGCTGCCAAATATGACATCCTTCATTTCAATGACTGCTTCACAGCTTGTGCCATATGGATCCTTCACACCAACACCAGCTTTTCCGAATTGCTCAGGTGGAAACTTTCCCTGCAATACATCCTACGTTCCCGTAACCCTCCTGGCCTCAACCTTCATTAGTCACTGTCCTCACCCATCCAGCTCCCTCCCTGTTCCCATTCCAGCACTACACAGTCGTCATTTTGCTGCCACACCCAGACTTTTAATTTATTTTTATTTTTCTCCTTTCCACTACTTACTTCCTCCCCCCTCCACTCCTTGTCTCCTGCCCTCCGTCTAATCTGTAACACTTTACTGTCTGCCACTCCCACCATACTATCCCTCCCCCTCCCCACTCCAGCCTCCTCCTTACCCCTACCCAGTCGCCACTCCCATCATGCACTGGTGCTGCTGCTCGCAGTGTGGTTTCAGTTCTCTGAGACTGCGGACGTGTGTGCAAGTTGTGTTTGCATGAGTGTGCATGTGCGTATGTGTAAGTGTGTCTACTGTGGACAAAGGCCTTAAGGGCCAAAAGCTTTAATTGTGTGAATCTTTTTGTTGTGCCTATCACGATTCAGCATCTCCACTATATGGTGAGTAGAAAATTTCTTTCTCTGGTATTGTTACATTACATCCTGGATTTTCCATTGTTTAAACCATTGGCAGTATACACACAGCTGTCTTGAAATCATTCACAATGCAATGTGTTTTCCTTACAAGGGAACCTCCCCATCGCACCCCCCTCAGATTTAGTTATAAGTTGGCACAGTGGATAGGCCTTGAAAAACTGAACACAGATCAATTGAGAAAAGAGGAAGAAGTTGTGTAGAACTGTGAAAAAATAAGCAAAATATACAAAGTGAGTAGTTCAAGGGAAGATAAGCAACAATAAGGACAATAGGAACACAGGAGCGCCGTGGTAACGTGAGCAGCTGCGGAACGAAAGGTCCTAGATTCAAATCTTCCATCGGGTGTAAATTTTAATTTTTTATTTTCTGTTGATGTGACAAACTCTTATGTTTTCATCACTTTTTTGGGAGTGATTATCACATCCACAAGAAAACCTAAATCGGGCAAGGTAGAAGAATCTTTTTACCCATTCGCCAAGTGTACAAGTTAGGTGGGTCGACAACATATTCCTGTCATGTGGCGCACATGCCGTCACCAGTGTCGTATAGAATATATCAGATGTGTTTTCCTGTGGAGGAATCGGTTGACCTATGACCTTACGATCAAATGTTTTCTGTTCCCATTGGAGAGGCATGTCCTTTCGTCTACTAATCGCACGGTTTTGCAGTGCGGTCGCAAAACACAGACACTAAACATATTACAGTGAACAGAGATGTCAATGAACGAACGGACAGATAATAACTATGCAAAAATAAAGAAAGTAAAATTTTCAGTCGAGGGAAGACTTGAACCAAGGATCTCTCGTGCAGCAGCTGCTCACGCTACCACAGGACCACGGCGCTTCTAAGCACACTTCTTCCATGATGTTGCATATCTTGCACATGGACTACTCAGTTTCTATATTTTGCTTATTTTTTCACAGTTCCACACAACTTCTTCCTGTTTTCTCAATTGATCTGTGTTCAGTTTATCAAGGCCTATCCACTGTGCCAACTTATAACTAAATCTGAGGGGGGTGCGATGGGGAGGTTCCCTTGTTAGTAACCACTGTACTTCTTTACTTTAATGCCACTGTGTGTTTCCAGCAACTTCAGGCCAATTACAGTAATATCTATATGTGGTGTCTGTTGTTTTGGACATGTCCAAAAGAACAGACACCTCTTGATCCTGTAGCCACTATGTATTAAACCCAAAGTAATTACAGACATTGGCTGCAACTGGGCATTCGTATGGGAATTTACAAACTGCAACAAGTAATAATGATAATGGGCAAGGGGCACTACATTTGTTGTATGTGAATGAGTTGTGAATTTAGGTTTGACAGGAGGTGTGCTTGGGTAGTCGATGCAGTTGTGATGACCACTGTGGCCGGGTGCCTTAGTAGGCAAGTCAGAGCATCTGCCTAGTAAGCAGGAGCTGTGGTTTTGACTCATGGTCAACTTTCCCCATTGATTTATGTCAATGCCCACTTGCAGCCAATTTGTGCTATTCCTTTGTGTAAAATAACATCGTGGATGGGTAACGCACTGACCAACTCAAACAACAACATGACAAAAGCTAAATTGCTCTTGCATTGGTCCTTATATAAAAACAAAATGATACACTACATTAGAAAATGTATTAATAGAATTCATACTTTGACAAATAGTGTTTTGCAAATTCTTGACAGTGTCAGCAAGTTTTGCAATAAACAGGGAAATATTTGACAATACTTTTACCTTAAATAATTTGTTTTTTATACAAACTTTTTGTGAAATATTGTCAATATTTAATTACTTCTGCAGTATGCACACTTAAATTAAATTTAAAAACAAAGAAGATGTAACTTACCAAACGAAAGCGTTGGTATGTTGGTATGTCTGCTTGTGTCTGTATATGTGCGGATGGATATGTGTGTGTGTGCGAGTGTATACCTGTCCTTTTTCCCCCTACGGTAAGTCTTTCCGCTCCCGGGATTGGAATGACTCCTTATCCTCTCCCTTAAAACCCACATCCTTTCGTCTTTCCCCCTCCTTCCCTCTTTCCTGATGAAGCAACCATGGGTTGCGAAAGCTTGAATTTTGTGTGTGTGTTTGTGTTTGTTAGTATCTCTATCGACATACCAATGCTTTCGTTTGGTAAGTTACATCGTCTTTGTTTTTAGATATATTTTTCCCACATGGAATGTTTCCCTCTATTATATTCATATCTTAAATTAAATTTATGTTATATGATTCTTAACAGTCTCAATTTTGTCTACTGTTATTTAGAATACATGATTTCATACAAAATGTGTTTCACATAACAAAATTACTATTCTTGTGACTTTGGCAGTTTTGTCACAACTGAATGGACATGTGTAAATACCCCACTACAATTTTATCCACATTCATAATTCTGTTGATGAAATGATGTGTTTATCTTTCATGTCCCCACAACATATAAGTATTCCAAACAATATTAAATAATGAGAAATGTGAAATGAGTAAATGCAGTTGCAGTTACACAATGGCATACTTGTTAATACAACAAATTTAGTAGTAACTGCGTATTGCATCCTACAGCAAATACAGTCGCACCGACAACTGGTGTGGCTCATAAGCAGGAGCCAGTAAATAGAACTGAATGCTCCAAATTTTTGAGTCTGTATAATGATGACAACTTGAACTGGAAAAAACCTATTACTAAGCATCAGCTGCTTTTGCTCTTCAGATAAATGATAATTTTGGAAACAAACAAATTAACTTCCTAACATGTTTTGCATATTTCCACTCGATAATGTCTTATGGAATTATCTTCTGGTCTGATTCACCTCTTGTAAAGAAAAGATGGAAAATCGATCCTAAGCAAAGAAGGGAAAGCAGAACAGTGGAAGGAGTATATAGGGCGATGTACTTGAGGAGAATATTATGGAAATTGAAGAGGTTGTAGATACAGATGAAATGGGAGATATGATACTGCATGATGAATTTGACAGAGCACTGGAAGACCTAAGTCAATTAAAGGCCCCGGGAGTATACAACATTCCGTCAGAACTACTGATAACCTTGGGAAAGCCAGCCATTACAAAATTCTACCATCTGGTGAGCAAGATGTATGACACAGGTGAAATATCCTCAAACTTCAAGAAGAATATAATAATTCCAATCCCAAAGAAAGCAGGTGTCAACAGGTGTGAAAAATATTGAACTATCAGTTTAATTAATCATGGCCGCGAAATACTGACACAAATTCTGTACAGACAAATGGAAAAACTGGTAGATGCTGAAATAGATTCCATAGAAATGCTGGAACTCGCGAGGCAATACTGACCCTACGACTTATCTTAGAAGATAGATTAAGGAAAGGCAAACCTACATTTCTAGCATTTTTAGACATAGAGAAAGTTTTTGACAATGTTGACTGGAATTCTCTCTTTCAAGTTCTGTAGGTGGTGGGGGTAAAATACAGGGAGCGAAAGGCTATTTACAATTTGTGCGGAAACCAGATCTCAGTTATCAGAGTCAAGGGGCACGAAAGGGAAGCAGTGATAGAAAAGGGAATGAGACATGCTTGTAGCCTATCCCTGATCTTATTCAATCTGTATACTGAGCGATCAGTAAAGGAAACAAAAGAAAAATTTGGAGTAGGAATTAAAATCCATGGGGAAGAAATAAAAACTTTGAGGTTTGTCCGTGAAATTGTAATTCTGTCAGAGACATCAAAGGACCTGGAAGAGCAGTTGAATGGAATGGACAATGTCTTCAAGGGATGATATAAGTTGAACACCAACAAAAACAAAATGAGGATAATGGAATGTAGCCGTATTAAATCAGGTGATGCTGAGGGAATTGAATTAGGAAATGAGACACTTAAAATAGTAGATGAGTTTTGTTATCTGGGGAGCAAAATAACCAATGATGGTCAAAGTAGAGAGGATATAAAATGTAGACTGGCAATGGCAAGGAAAGCGTTTCCGAAGAAGAGAAATTTGTTAACATCAAATATAGATTTAAGTGTCAGAAGTCATTTCTGAAAGTATTTGTATGGAGTGTAGCCATGTATGGAAGTGAAAAATAGACAATAAATGGTTTAGACAAGAACAGAATAGAAGCTTTTGAAATGTGGTGCTACAGAAGAATGCTGAAGATTAGATGGGTAGATCACATAACTAATGAAGAGCTACTGAATAGAATTGGGGAGAAAAGGAATTCGTTGCACAACCTGACTAAAAGAAGGGATCAGTCTGTAGGACACATTCTGAGGCATCAAAGGATCACCAATTTAGTATTGGAGGGAAGCGTGGAGGGTAAAAATCGTAAAGGGAGACCAAAAGATGAATGCAGAAAGTAGATTCAGAAGTATATAGGTTGCAGTAGTTACTTGGAAATGAAGAAGCTTGCACAGGATAGAGTAGTATTGAGAGCTGCATCAAACCAATCTCTGGACTGAAAACCACAACAACAACACCACATCTAAGTGCAATAGAGCCATGTTAAGTGATAAATTGTGTCCCAGGCATGTCACAGGATGAAGGGGTGGGGGTAGGAGGGCGAAGGAAGGTAAGTCGCTGGATTGTGTTCATGCACTTCCCAGCTTCATATGCCTGTAAACAGAACTCAAGCAGGTGATTCGCCACTCTATCTACACACTGCATCACAAGAAGCAACTATGGGGTGTCTCACAAAGTTATTCCAGCCCTCCACAGTGCACCTTGCGATACATTGCGCAGATATGTCCATGGGATTTTTATTTTCCATAAAATGCATTAACATTACATGAAAAGCATGTATAAGTTACTAATAATGCTAACACAAGGAATCCATATGGACAAAATCTACGAATATCTCTGCACACTGTTCAACACTGTTAGAGGAGAAATTGATTCTTAGTTGTACTGTACAGGAACTGTAGTGTTCTTCCAGGGAAGAGAACTTTTCCTACTATGAACACAGCTCAATTTTCAGTCTACAGACAGGGTATACCTCCCTGGCATTTCCTGTCCAGTTCCCTTACATAAATAAACAAAATAACTTCGCAGATGGTGTCAATATCTGTGCTGGTTGCACCACCGCTTCCGTGGGAATGTAAACACTGGAAGGTATGTCTCTTCTACATCTCTGCATTGTGCACAGCAGTATGTAATCGCTGACCAATCATGATCTGACCAATCAGAAGCCATCCACGGGCTATATAAGGCCACCACTGCAGTTGTGAAGATGGTCAATTGCTCCTGACAATGATGATGGAGGCTATCATCGAAAGCTGAAGATTTTATCCCAAACTGACATGACAAGAATACCTCGAGAATGTTTAACATATCAGTGCCGTTGTGAAAGACTTCATTCTCATATTACTTTCCTCTATGGGAGGACACTGCAAACCACGTTCATCAACTGGAAAAGCTGCATGTCAAATATGCACAGTTGTGGAGTAATTTGGCATTTCTGCAATGCTGTCGCGATAAGGAGATTATGACTAAGTTTGCTGTGCTTAAACACCGTATCAAGTTGGTTGAAATTAAGAATATATTATGGTAGATCAGCTGAACGATCGACAAAGAAAGGTTATGACACAGAAGGTTCAAACTGAATTTTAATGCACACAGTTTATATAGTTGCCAACTTTTGACTTGGAGTGGGTCAATATGATGATGGCTACTCATCAAAGAGCTCATCTTAGCAATACGTCAGCTAACCAAGTAAAGAAATTTGAGCGTCTTGCAGCTATGCGAAGAACAGAGTCATTGTATAAAACACCATGCACTATTGTCAACCTGTCGGACAAGAACCTGGACAAAGGAGCCATCTCAGCCCTTAATAAAGGTTTGAATTTTGCTCCTACACCATGTACTATACCCATCGTGGATCATATTAGTGGAGTAGAACAGGTGCTGCAGCATCTTGCACATGGCAATGCTGACAAAGTGAGACTTATTACCAGTCACTTTTTGGCCTTAGCTAAGCCTCCTAACTCTAATATCATTTGAGAAAAGAGAGAGGGGCTCTGTTTACTTTGGAGAGATGAAGATCTTGTCATATTACCAGCTGACAAAGGAAATGCCACTGTCATTCTTAATACTACCGAATATCATAGGAAAATAACATCACTATTGGAGGACAGTATGTACAAATGTCTTAAACGAAACCAAACTTTGATGCACAGCAGAAAAACTATGGAGCTACTGAAGAATTCTGGTCTACTAGATGATGTTATGAAAAATCTCAGAGTCCAAGCTCCTAGACCATCCAGGTTATATGGACTACTGAATATCCACAAGGATAATGTTCCCTTGAGACCTATTGTCAGTACAATTGGTTCTCCTACCTACAGGTGGGCCAGATACCTAACAAAGTTGATGACTCCTATAGTTGGCCATTGTGAACATCACATCAAAAACTCCCAGATGTTCATTGAGAAAATCAAACAGATTAGAGTTGGTCCAAATGACATTTAGGCAGCCTGGATGTGATTTTGCTGTTCACAGAAGTTCCTGTGGAGGACTCTTTGAAAATGCTGGTGGATCTTTTTCCTCCTGAAACTATAAAGTTGTTCTGTCATGTGATGATAATCACCTACTTCTTGTATGGCAGTAAATTTTATGAAATCATGGATGTTATGGTGATGGGCTCTCTGTTGTCTCAATCATTGGCCAACTTTTGTTTAGAGAATTTTTATCGTAATGTTGATGATACATTTATGGGCTGCCCACATGGTGCAGAAGCTCTTGAACAATTCTTGGAACACATGAACAGCATACATCCAAACATGTGGAGAAGGAAAGAAGGTTGCCATGCTTAGACGTGTTCGTACAACGACAGACAGACGGGCGTCTCGGCCACTCTGTGTACCACAAGCCAACGCATACCAATTTGTGTCTTAATGCATGGAGTTTCCACCATCCTACTCAGATGAGAGCCATTTTGAACACGTTGGTATCTAGAACAAAAACTGTTTCTGATGAGGAGCACTTGAAGTCCAAAATTAACCATTATGTGCAATCAAATGTTTCAAAAGCAAGTAATGAATGAAAATGTTTGTAACTTGTCACAAATAAATATATTACTTGTGACCGTGACATAAACATTAATTATTTATAAATAAACTGAGTTGCTGATCCTGACATTAATGCAGTGTTGGAATTCTATGTATATGCATTTTATTATTGTGTTTAGTTTTACAGTAAGTATAGTTTTTCAAAAAGCTGTCATCTTTTGAGGAAAATTATAATTTTTAAGTGACATGAACAGTGCCCTGTCCCATACAAGAATTTACATTACTATTTTAGTCAATTATTGGGCACTCGAATTAATTCTTGCTGCTTGATTGGCCACATTGGACCACTTGAGTCATTCCATGTTCACTTTCTCTTTGAAGATTGAACTACTTGCTTCTTGTGCTCAGCCCAGTACTTTCTCATTTGTTCCGAACGCAATTTTCTTAACTTCTCTGAAATCTCTACTGGTCGCCTGTGCGTCGTTTCTGCTGAAAATTTATGATTCATAAGGAGAGTGTTAATTTTGTTTTTGTTCTCTGCATTAGTAATTCTAAGTTTGACTGCTTCAAGATCTTGCTGAATTTCTTTGACCCACTGTCCTCCTGTCTTCTTTCTGAGACTTCTCATCACTAGTTGTTTTAAAATCCTCAGGCAGTTGTAAGACACTGAAGGAAATATGAGCTTCTTTTCTTCTTCATTGCGCTGGTGAGTGGGTCAGCCTCACAATGTTGTTGTTGTTGTGGTTTTCAGTCCTGAGACTGGTTTGATGCAGCTCTCCATGCTACTCTATCCTGTGCAAGCTTCTTCATCTCCCAGTACTTACTGCATCCTACATCCTTCTGAATCTGCTTAGAGTATTCATCTCTTGGTCTCCCTCTATAAGTTTTACCTTCCACGCTGCCCTCCAATGCTAAATTTGAGATCCCTTGATGCCTCAGAACATGTCCTACCAACCGGTCCCTTCTTCTTGTCAAGTTGTGCCACAAACTCCTCTTCTCCCCAATTCTATTCAATACCTCCTCACTAGTTATGTGATCTACCCATCTAATCTTCAGCATTCTTCTTCAATTAGGGAAGATTATCCAGACTACATCAACCTTTAAATTTCTTATTTTTATGCTATGGTGTGAAGAATTTGAATATCGTGTGCTGTCAGACTTCGAAGCACAAATTGCTAGGAAAATTTAAGTAGTTTCATAACATTGCAACTGTTTCATTCAGACAAATTATAGAAGAGTAGAAATTGTAGATTGTTTATTTGTCTGTTGGACTTACTTTGGTGCTTAAGGTCAATATAAGACACTTCTCTTTCAGAGAATGGTGGTGAGTCATCAGATGAACTGAGCATGTCAAATGATCCATTTGAAAAGAAAGAATGGCAAACTGTGGGGAATATTGTGAACCCGAACAAACCTGTTGGTAAGTGCATCTTTTGTGGCTAAAAGCATGAGTATATTTATTTTTTCTTACTTAATATAGCAGCATTATTGTTTTGTGTGGCAACTTACGTAAGTACAGGGTGACTGTAATTAAACTTTCAAACCACTGTAGAAATAACACCACTGGTCAGAACGACATCAAATTGTAACAGAATGTTACAATAGTTAACAAATTTAAACTTTTTTTCTGCATCTGGTTTGTAAATGGGTGGATTTACCTAATTCTGGGGTGCTGAATACACTGGTAAAGTAAAATCAGTTTTTCTCTGTGACATCACATTTCCTAGATACACAACAGAATGAAAAATGGTAATAGCAAAAATTGACACAATTAAGTCAAACAAAAATACACATTCAGAACATTTGAAATACGATGATGGAGCTCTTCTTTTGTTTGCTGTTTCATCACTCTCCCTAACAAGACCCCAGCAGTAGTCGTCCATCATCAAAGGGTTCCAATGGCCTTAGTAATGGTGTTCCATGGTAAGAATGTCTTGGTGAAAGCATTCACCATACCCATTGCTTACAGCTCCCAAATTTTCTGGGAAGAAATCAAGGTGAGAATGGAAGAATTGAATTTTAAGTGACATTCTACATCCCGTGTTGTTATAATTGTCCAACAGATCATTCCCAATGGTAACATAGGTTTTGTCTTTTCTCCTTATCCAAAAAGTTCTTTATAATTGCCTTAAAAGAAGACCAAGCAGCTAATTGGATATCTGTGAGTTTGGTATCAAAGGTTGGATCTTTCATCAATTTTCTTACTTGTGGTCCAACAAATATACTGTCTTTCAGCTTTGCCTCAATTAATTTGGGAAACTTTTCTTTTAAGTGATTGAAGGCCTCACCTACTTTATCCAGAGCTTTTACAAAGTTCTTGATAAGGCCCAGCGTAATATGAAGGGAAGGCAAAATGATTTTATCAGGCTCAAACAATGTGGTAGTGTTCACATTTACGTTTCCAGGAACATTTGACGCCTTTATAGGCCATTCCTTGACTGTATAGTGGTTCTTGGTGTCACAGCTGTCCCAAAGGCACAAAAAGCAGCAGTATTTCATGAATCCAGCCTGTAAACATGTAAGGAGTGCAACAACTTTTAAATCACAGCAAAGCTGCCATTCATGATCCTTATATTTGATTGCCTCTAGCAGCAAAGCCCTGGTTTCATAAGTTTCTTTCATGTCTACTGTGTGAGCTAAAGGTACCAATGGAAATGCCTTGACATTATGCAATAGTACTGCTTTCAGGCTTGTTTTACTGGAGTCAATAAATAGTCACCACTCCTGTGGATTATGTTGTACACCTAGCTGCATCATGTGACAAACTTTGCATAATGTATTATTCCTACGCCTTTATTTTAGTTCATTATTACTTTTGCAAGTCTTATGTAATTTATGTCTAGTTCTGCTCTTGTAAACTAATTGATACCATGGTCTATGAACATATATTACTCAAGTCATTCACGGCCAATCATTGTCCACTTCCATGTGAGAAAGAGATGATTCTAAAGCAAAGGTCTCTCTTGCCGGCAGGTCAACAGGAAGCTACTCGTGCACATGGGTAATTTTTAATGGATAGAAAAGGAGGAAGCTTTGTAAGATTTTACGCACTTTGGTCATGGACATGTCCAATGTTCGGGCAATTCTCCGGGCACTACACATTTGCACACTACCACTCATCTCCTCCTGCATTGTTGTGGCCACTGCTTCCACTGATGTTGAATCAATTCGTTTCCTCCCTCTACCAGGTTGCACATCAAAAGAACCCGTCTTTTCGAATTTCTGAATCTTTTTCTCCATACCCACGGCAGCCATCGGACCGATGCCTTTTTTCATACCCTTCAGTGCCCAGAACTTCTGCAGAGCAAAGTGTGCACAGTCATCGCTCTAGTAATACAGCCTTACAGGCAGAGCAAGATCCTGCATTGAGACAGTCATGGCGAACGTCACAGATGGGAAAGGAGGAAAAGCTGTGTACCCGGCGTGTTTATACAAATTTCAGTGGGTCATGTGCATGACAGGTGTTTTCGTTTATGTATTGTAACACATACAGTGCCGTCTATTTCACACTTTTTTTTCTTCTGCCATACATTTTCCCCCTTCTCCGATAATATTTTGTGCAATTTGACACCATTCTGACTAGTGGTGTTACTTCTACAGCATTTGGAAGTTTAACTTTAATTATAATCAGCCTGTAGTTGCAGTTGTTACTGCAAGTAGTTAATCATTTTTTTAAAATATCCTTGGTTTTCCACCTCAGCAAAAATGTGTTTCCCGTTATATCTCATCTTATGGATGTATGAGATCCCAATTGGTTGGTGAGAGCATGGACCACAGTGCACTACTAACATAAACAAAGACAATTATCTTTTATTCTGAGCACTGATAACATTAAAAAATAATGAATACAAATCTTTCTGATAGCAGCAGACTTCACAAGCTAAGCCAAAAACAGTTACTCAATTATGCAGCCGGGCGTCACACATGAATGATAATTTCAAAGCCCTGGCCAGCAAGTACATCGGAACACTGAACAGCAAGTACGAGAACAAGTCACAACTGAGTGTGAGAGAAGCTATTTTCATAACTTAAATACATCTGCTGCTTGACCTCAAAGTGGGGGAGGCCTTGAGGGAGGGCGAGGAGGGGGGGGGTCCCTTGCAAATTATTGGTGGCGGCGTAACAGTCAGTGTTGAAGCAGCTCCCCTAGGTTGCAATGACAGTTGTAAGAAAGATGGCAATGACTAGTGTCGTGCATATTTCAAAGTGCAGTTGACCAACATTGGTCAATACTGCATTTTCCAATCCCTGTTACCACCAGTGGCTGTGTAAATTTGTATTCTGAGGTCATGAATTCATCCAGTAGGTTCCAGTGGCACTAAGGACTGAAGATACAAAGAAGTTATTCTCTAAGGTCCGTGGCAAGTGATATCATATCACTGACCACCCTCTTACAAAAGCTATACCTCAGAAACTCAAGTTCTGACTGGTAACACACAAAATCATTTATCCAGGATTTTACTTATTTTGTGGCATTCACAAGGGGGGAAAATGTATCATCTATAACCTATTTTATGTGCTTACTTTCATGCCCTAGTTTGAAAATGTACTTGTGGAGGAGGAGATGAAAATGTTATGGGAAAACTTGGCACCTTATGGTGGTGAGCTTCCTATGTTAACGTGTCATGTCCTTCTGCTTCAAGTGGAAAGAAACAGCAGATGGTGTAAGTTTAGAATCCCCACTTTTGCAAACAACAGCAGACATCTGTAGGGTGCTTCTTATTAATGTTTGAAAACCATCGAAGTGACATAGATGACACTGAGACAAGTAATTTAACATAAGGCATGTTGTTGTTGTTGTGGTCTTCAGTCCTGAGACTGGTTTGATGCAGCTCTCCATGCTACTCTATCCTGTGCAAGCTTTTTCATCTCCCAGTACCTACTGCAACCTACATCCTTCTGAATCTGCTTAGTGTATTCATCTCTTGGTCTCCCTCTACGATTTTTACCCTCCACGCTGCCCTCCAATACTAAATTGGTGATCCCTTGATGCCTCAGAACATGTCCTACCAACCGATCCCTTCTTCTGGTCAAGTTGTGCCACAAACTTCTCTTCTCCCCAATCCTATTCAATACTTCCTCATTAGTTATGTGATCTACCCATCTAATCTTCAGCATTCTTCTGTAGCACCACATTTCGAAAGCTTCTATTCTCTTCTTGTCCAAACTATTTACCGTCCATGTTTCACTGCCATACATGGCTACACTCCATACGAATACTTTCAGAAATGACTTCCTGACACTTAAATCAATACTGGATGTTAACAAATTTCTCTTCTTCAGAAACGCTTTCCTTGCCATTGCCAGCCTACATTTTATATCCTCTCTACTTCGACCATCATCAGTTATTTTGCTCCCCAAATAGCAAAACTC
Source organism: Schistocerca serialis cubense (assembly GCF_023864345.2). Classification (NCBI taxonomy): domain Eukaryota; kingdom Metazoa; phylum Arthropoda; class Insecta; order Orthoptera; family Acrididae; genus Schistocerca; species Schistocerca serialis. Next base: position 82,774,564 of record NC_064649.1, on the reverse strand, counting down.
CTTTACTACTTTAAGTGCGTCATTTCCTAATCTAATTCCCCCAGCATCACCCGACTTAATTAGACTACATTCCATTATCCTTGTTTTGCTTTTGTTGATGTTCATCTTATATCCTCCTTTCAAGACACAGTCCATTCCATTCAACTGCTCTTCCAAGTCCTTTGCTGTCTCTGACAGAATTACAATGTCATCGGCGAACCTCAAAGTTTTTATTTCTACTCCATGAATTTTAATACCTACTCCGAATTTTTCTTTTGTTTCCTTTACTGCTTGCTCAATATACAGATTGAACAACATCGGGGAGAGGCTACAACCCTGTCTTACTCCCTTCCCAACCACTGCTTCCCTTTCATGTCCCTCGACTCTTATAACTGCCATCTGGTTTCTGTACAAATTGTAAATAGCCTTTCGCTCCCTGTATTTTACCCCTGCCACCTTTAGAATTAGAAAGAGAGTATTCCAGTCAACATTGTCAAAAGCTTTCTCTAAGTCTACAAATGCTAGAAACGTAGGTTTGCCTTTCCTTAATCTTTCTTCTAAGATAAGTCGTAAGGTCAGTATTGCCTCACGTGTTCCAGTGTTTCTACGGAATCCAAACTGATCTTCCCCGAGGTTGGCTTCTACTAGTTTTTCCATTCGTCTGTAAAGAATTCGTGTTAGTATTTTGCAGCTGTGAGTTATTAAGCTGATAGTTCGGTAATTTTCACATCTGTCAGCACCTGCTTTCTTTGGGATTGGAGTTATTATATTCTTCTTGAAGTCTGAGGGTATTTCGCCTGTTTCATACATCTTGCTCACCAGATGGTAGAGTTTTGTCAGGACTGGCTCTCCCACGGCCGTCAGTAGTTCCAATGGAATATTGTCTACTCCGGGGGCCTTGTTTCGACTCAGGTCTTTCAGTGCTCTGTCAAACTCTTCACGCAGTATCATATCTCCCATTTCATCTTCATCTACATCCTCTTCCATTTCCATAATATTGTCCTCAAGTACATCGCCCTTGTATAGACCCTCTATATACTCCTTCCACCTTTCTGCTTTCCCTTCTTTGCTTAGAACTGGGTTTCCATCTGAGCTCTTGATATTCATACCAATCGTTCTCTTATCTCCAAAGGTCTCTTTAATTTTCCTGTAGGCGGTATCTATCTTACCCCTAGTGAGATAGGCCTCTACATCCTTACATTTGTCCTCTAGCCATCCCTGCTTAGCCATTTTGCACTTCCTGTCGATCTCATTTTTGAGACGTTTGTATTCCTTTTTGCCTGTTTCACTTACTGCATTTTTATATTTACTCCTTTCATCAATTAAATTCAGTATTTCTTCTGTTACCCAAGGATTTCTACTAGCCCTCGTCTTTTTGCCTACTTGATCCTCTGCTGCCTTCACTACTTCATCCCTCAAAGCTACCCATTCTTCTTCTACTGTATTTATTTCCCCCATTCCTGTCAATTGCTCCCTTATGCTCTCCCTGAATCTCTGTACAACCTCTGGTTCTTTTAGTTTATCCAGGTCCCATCTCCTTAAATTCCCACCTTTTTGCAGTTTCTTCAGTTTTAATCTACAGGTCATAACCAATAGATTGTGGTCAGAGTCCACATCTGCCCCTGGAAATGTCTTACAATTTAAAACCTGGTTCCTAAATCTCTGTCTTACCATTATATAATCTATCTGATACCTTCTAGTATCTCCAGGGTTCTTCCATGTATACAACCTTCTTTCATGATTCTTAAACCAAGTGTTAGCTATGATTATGTTGTGCTCTGTGCAAAATTCTACCAGGCGGCTTCCTCTTTCATTTCTGTCCCCCAATCCATATTCACCTACTATGTTTCCTTCTCTCCCTTTTCCTACACTCGAATTCCAGTCACCCATGACTATTAAATTTTCGTCTCCCTTCACAATCTGAATAATTTCTTTTATTTCATCATACATTTCTTCAATTTCTTCGTCATCTGCAGAGCTAGTTGGCATATAAACTTGTACTACTGTAGTAGGTGTGGGCTTCGTGTCTATCTTGGCCACAATAATGCGTTCACTATGCTGTTTGTAGTAGCTTACCCGCATTCCTATTTTCCTATTCATTATTAAACCTACTCCTGCATTACCCCTATTTGATTTTGTGTTTATAACCCTGTAGTCACCTGACCAGAAGTCTTGTTCCTCCTGCCACCGAACTTCACTAATTCCCACTATATCTAACTTCAACCTATCCATTTCCCTTTTTAAATTTTCTAACCTACCTGCCCGATTAAGGGATCTGACATTCCATGCTCCGATCCGTAGAACGCCAGTTTTCTTTCTCCTGATAACGACATCCTCTTGAGTAGTCCCCGCCCGGAGATCCGGATGGGGGACTATTTTACCTCCGGAATATTTTACCCAAGAGGACGCCATCATCATGTAATCATACAGTAAAGCTGCATGCCCTCGGGAAAAATTACGGCTGTAGTTTCCCCTTGCTTTCAGCCGTTCGCAGTACCAGCACAGCAAGGCCGTTTTGGTTATTGTTACAAGGCCAGATCAGTCAATCATCCAGACTGTTGCCCTTGCAACTACTGAAAAGGCTGCTGCCCCTCTTCAGGAACCACACGTTTGTCTGGCCTCTCAACAGATACCCCTCCGTTGTGGTTGCACCTACGGTACGGCTATCTGTATCGCTGAGGCACGCAAGCCTCCCCACCAACGGCAAGGTCCATGGTTCATGGGGGGGGAACATAAGGCATATGGGGTCACAAATATTGTGAAATATCACAAAAATGGTTGAGAAATGTTGAACGTATGATGTCACCAGATAAAATACCTTACTGCATGTGCAGCTGTTGGACTATGGTCTGAAGGGATGATTGAGTGATGTTCTATTTGCATTCGAGCAAACAGTGCAAATTTCGGACACCTTTTGCAAATATGATTTGTTTAAAGTTATTGTCCTTGGTGTCACCAAGGAAAAGAAGTTCTTACATTGTAGCTGTTGTGGATTGGCAAGACAGCCAACCCACTATGAGAGGAAGCTGAAAGGCACACGTTTTAGCTCACGCAGGCTGGCGTGAGGTCTGGAACAGGTCAAGGAAATGAGACTAACAAAAAACGTATGTAGCTGCTGGAATACTTAACTTTAATCCATAAATGGTGAACATCGCTCTTGATGGTACATGTTTTACAGCATCAATAGTGACTGGTAATGGCGCTTTTCTAGGTCGTAGCAAATGACGTAGCTGAAAGCTATGCAACTATCATCTCGGCAAATGAGAGCGTAACTTGTCAGTGAACCATTGCTAGCAAAGTCGGCTGTACAACTGGGGCGAGTGCTAGGAAGTCTCTCTAGACTAGACCTGCTGTGTGGCAGCGCTCGGTCTGCAATCACTGATAGTGGCGACACGTGGGTCCGACGTATACTAACGGACCGCGGCCGATTTAAAGGCTACCACCTAGCAAGTGTGGGTGTCTGGTGGTGACACCACAGTAGCTCCTCCTGTCGGAGGTTCGAGTCCTCGCTTGGGCATGGGTGTGTGTGTTGTCCATAGTGTAAGTTAGGTTAAGTAGTGTGTAGGCTTAGGGACCGATGACCTCTGCAGTTTGGTCCCATAAGACCTTACCACAAATTTCCAAAATTTCGTACATTGTATTTCAAATACTAACAAAGAGATAGAGGGGCTGGCCAGTACTTACCTCAGCTCAGTACAGCCGATAGATACACATAAAACAGAACCGAAAATTTACGTTCCTAGCTTTCGGAATAAATGTTCCTTCATCGGGGAGGAGAGAGGGGAAAGAAAGGGAAGAAGGGAAAGGAGATTCAGTTACTCACAACCCAGGTTATGAAGCAACAGGGAAAGGAAAATAGGGAGGGTAGCAAGGATGGAGGCATGGTTGTCAGAGGGAAGCCAAAGATATTCTACTGTAAGTACTGTGCCAGCTTCAAACCAAAGAGGATGCATACAGAAGTAAAGAGGTATATAGTATAAAGATAAACACAACTATGTAGGATGAAAAGATGCGTGAATGGCTAAAGAGGAAAGGGAAAGAGGAGAAGACTGAAGAGTAAATGGGATTGAGGTTGTTTAACGTAGGTTCAGTCCAGGGGGATGGCGGGATGAAAGGATGTGTTGGACTGCAAGTTCCCATCTCCACAGTTCAGAGGGACTGGTGTTGGGTGGGAGAAGCCAAATGGCACATACGGTGTAGCAGGTTCCTAGGTCCCTAGAATTATGCTGGAGGGCATGCTCCGCTACTGGGTATTGGGCATCTCCTAGGCGGACAGTTCGTCCGTGTCCGTTCATGCGCTCAGCCAGTTTAGTTGTTGTCATGCCGATGTAAAAGGCTGTGCAGTGCAGGCATGTCAGTTGATAAATGACATGTGTAGTTTCACACGTGGCCCTGCGTAGAAGGTGGGGGTACGTGGCTCAGGTGGAGTGAGTAAGTCTATGGAAGCCATTACCCAAAATCCACAAAGAGAACCATCCTGGCCGTCCCATTGTAGCAGGCTTCAAAGCCCCAACCGAACGTATCTCAGCTCTGGTAGACCAGCACCTCCAACCTATCACCCGCAGACTCCCATCCTACATCAAAGACACAAACCACTTCCTAGAACGCCTCAAATCCATTCCCACTCCTCTCCCACCTGAAACCTTTCTTGCCACCATAGATGCTACATCCCTTTACACAAACATCCCACATACCCATGGTCTCTCTGCCCTTGAGCACTACCTCTCCCAACGCCCACCCGAAGATCTTCCAAAAACCTCGTTCCTTATCACACTTACCAACTTCATCCTCACCCATAATTACTTCACTTTTGAAGGCCAGACTTACAAACAAATCAGGGGAATGGCCATGGGAACCAGGATGGCTCCGTCCTATGCCAACCTCTTTATGGGCCGCATGGAGGAGGCTTTCCTGAAGACCCAACAGCTGCTTCCCCTGGCCTGGTATAGGTTTATAGATGACATCTTTGTGGTCTGGACTCATGGTGAAGAAACACTCCTTAATTTCCTCCATAACCTCAACTCCTTTTCGAATCTGAATTTCACCTGGTCCTTCTCCAAAACCCAAGCCACCTTCCTGGATGTTGACCATCATCTTGTTGAAGCTCACATCCACACCTCTGTCCATATCAAACCCACAAACAAACAACAGTACCTTCACTTTGATAGCTGCCATCCTTTCCACATCAAACGCTCCCTTCCCTACAGCCTAGGTATTCGTGGCAAACATATCTGCTCCAGTGACGAATCCCTCAACAATTACACCAATAACCTGACCAATGCTTTCCTCTCCCGCAACTATCCCACAGACCTTGTCCACAAACAGATTTCCCGAGCAATACATTCCTCCCCATCCAACAACAATGTTCCTACCCCCAGACCACACAGAAGCATCCCCCTTTTCACCCAATATTATCCTGGCCTCGAAAACATCAACAAATTACTCCGCCAGGGATATGACTTTCTCAAGTCAACCCCTGAAATGAGATCATCCCTTGACAAAATTCTCCCCACATCACCCAGAGTTGCCTTTCGTCGCCCCCCTAACCTCCGTAACATCCTTGTTAAACCCTACAATATTCCCAGACTACCTTCTCCACCCAGCGGTTCCTACCCCTGTAATCGACCCCGCTGCAAAACCTGCCCCATGCATCACCCCACAACCACCTACTCCAGCCCCACTACTGGTAAAACATACACATTCAAGGCAGGGCCACGTGTGAAACTACACATGTCATTTATCAACTGACATGCCTGCACTGCACAGCCTTTTACATCGGCATGACAACAACTAAACTGGCTGAGCGCATGAACGAACACAGACGAACTGTCCGCCTAGGAGATGCCCAATACCCAGTAGCGGAGCATGCCCTCCAGCATAATTCTAGGGACCTAGGAACCTGCTACACCGTATGTGCCATGTGGCTTCTCCCACCCCACACCAGTCGCTCTGAACTGCGGAGATGGGAACTTGCACTCCAACACATCCTTTCATCTCGCCATCCCCCTGGACTGAACCTATGTTAAACAACCTCAATCCCATTTACTCTTCAGTCTTCTCCTCTTTCCCTTTCCTCTTTAGCCATTCACGCATCTTTTCATCCTACATAGTTGTGTTTATCTTTATACTATATACCTCTTTACTTCTGTATGCATCCTCTTTGGTTTGAAGCTGGCACAGTACTTACAGTAGAATATCTTTGGCTTCCCTCTGACAACCATGCCTCCATCCTTGCTACCCTCCCTATTTTCCTTTCCCTGTTGCTTCATAACCTGGGTTGTGAGTAACTGAATCTCCTTTCCCTTCTTCCCTTTCTTTCCCCTCTCTCCTCCCCGATGAAGGAACATTTGTTTCGAAAGCTAGGAACGTAAATTTTCGGTTCTGTTTTATGTGTATCTATCGGCTGTACTGAGCTGAGGTAAGTACTGGCCAGCCCCTCTATCTCTTTGTTAGTATTTGTTTCACATCTCATATTTTTTTATTTAAAGACATTTTTAGTAAAGAAAATGTAGGTCATTTACTGGTAACAGTGCAATTTGTAAACTTATATTCATTTACTAGTGATGCAATATGGTAGGTTTTTGTTGTACTGTACTTTTCAATAAACCAGCAGAAACTGTGAGACTGCTGAAAAAAAATAATAAATATTACCTCAATGTAAATACTTGTCTAACTCAATCAAGAAAATACTGTCTGCCAGACACAAGACTGGAACCCTGAGCTCTACATGATAGTCATGTGAATGGTCCCAGAGCCACACCAATGTGAATACTTAACTTGTGTTGGGATCATCAGGTGCTGCATGTGCGATGAGGAACATCATGTGGTGATGTCACATGTTCAACATTTGTCATCCACTTTGGCATTATTTCCCAACATTTGCAGCCCCATTGTCTACATTAAATTAATTGTTTCAGCATCATCTACATCATTTTTAAATGTTAAAGAATCACCCTGTATATAGCAGACTTGGAAAAACCAGGACTCCAATGTGCATCGCTGCATCTTAAATTCTGCTTTCACTATACAGGGTGTTCAGAAATTCCTGTTACAAACTTCTAAGACTTGTAAGAGGGGAGTGAGCATAGGAACTGGTGCCTATAACTCTGATGCTCTGTAGCATCATTGGATGACATTTGGACATGGATTCCTATTCAAAATATTATGTACTCACTTCCCTCTACAAGCCCTAGAAGTTTGTAACAGAAATTTCTGAACAACCTGTATGAATGATAGTGCCGTCAGAAAATATATTTCTCACCCCCTTCAAAAGAGCACTTATCTCTTTAGAGTGATTTAGGTTGTGGAGAACTGGTACAGTGCAGCTATGTGACCCTCCACTGTTGCCAAAAGTTGTTGCACTGCAATGATGTGTATATACCAGTTTATTGTATAGGATCAGCACAGTAAGATCAGTCGATGTGGATATGTGACAGAATGGCAGAAAGGAGCTGTGTTTTGGACATGTGGGTAACCACAATGTGCATGAAGTTGCTCAGTTTGTTGGTGTATCAGTGCAGACTGGCCAGTGTGTCTACAAGGACTGGTGTACCACTCAAAGCTATGCAATAAGGTGTAATAAAAGAGTTAATAAAGAGGTACTAAAAGTGACCAGAGATCACTGCCACACCTTGTAAAGTCCATAACATTTTTCCATAAGTTCAATAAACATAACAGATACATGTAACAAAGACTTTAGTCATCAGTAATATAGTGTCATCACTATTTACAACTGTCTGCCATTGCTGGGGTAACTTTTCTTATTCCATGACTGTAGAAATCCTGTGGTTTTGAGATGAAGAACTAAGCCATGTACGGAGCACATTTTCATTTGGAAGGGACATTCATTGAAGGTTTTCAATACAGAGTGGAAAAAGTGAAAATTGAGGGCACGAGATCAGGCGAAAAGGTGGGTGCAGAATGACTTCCCAACCCAACTCCAGTATAGTGTGTTTTGCCAGTCCAGCAGAATGTTGGTTGGCATTGTAATGATGTAGCATCACATCACACAGTCTTCCTGGTTATTGTTCTTGGACTGTGTGTGAAAGACGTCTCAGTTGTTTGGAAGAAATGTCAGCAGTTATAGTTACACCTTGGGGAAGCTATTTGTAGTACACCAGAATATCACTGTTCCACCAGATGCATAACATTATCTTTTCTGGATGCACACATGTCCTTGTACAGGTAGTTGCTTGTTTCTTTGAACTCAGCAATTCCCTTCTTTTCCCTACATTAGTATAAAGACACTATTTCTTGTTGCCAGTAATGATACAGGATAAGAACAGTCAGTGTCGTTCATGAGCCATTTGATGACAAGCACATACAGTCACCTGCTCATTATGATTTTGGCTGCGAGCATGTGATACCCATACCCCAAATTTTTGAACCTTCCCCAAATGTGGCATGATGGTGAAATGATGACAGTTCATAACATTTGGCAATTCTTGAGTGCACTGACATGGATCATTGCGGATTATTGCATTTAAATGATGTCCATAAAACTCTGAAGGTGAGAGTCACTGATGTCAAAAAGATCTTCCATAAAATGGGAAAACTATTTTCCCACCATGCTCTGTCCAATGGCATTATCCACATACATGGCACAAATGTTTCTAGCTGCCCTCACTGCTGCCACCTCTCTACTGAACTCAAACAGAAGAATATGCCGAAAATGTTCCAATTCCTCCACTTGGCTCTCCATTTTTTAGCAACTACAGCTACACCCAGTATCTCCAGATGACAAAATGTTAATACATAAGCTCGGCAACAGTGAACTACAAATAAAAAATGACAATTGGTAAATAAATCATAACAACCTGAATACCAACATGCAAAACAAAAATGTTATGAACTTATGCACCATCCTTAATAATATGGTGTGAGAAAAGTGTTTATAAGAAGATACTAACTGGCAGTGACTGGAGACCAGTGCCACACCTTGTAAATTATAGTCAGTTTCAAACTCAATATGAATTTGTTGCTGTCAGGGAACGGAGGTCCACCACAACCAGTTTCTGAGTGAACATTGTGAAGGAACCCACATGAAATGGACATCTGCATACAGGTATCTCACAAAAAGCCACTGCTCATTGGTACTGACAAAGCCTTACCTCTTCAGTGGGCCAAAGAACACACAAACTAGACAGTACCTTGCTGGAAGGGTCAAGTGTGATGCGAAAAGCTGCAAATATGTCTCTTTGGAATGTTGCACCAACAGCATTTAACTTGTAGGGTATAATTTAGATCAGGTGGTTCTGTGTTGTTTTGGGGATGTTTTTTGTACCATGACTTGGACCTGAGGCGGCTCTCCTGGGAACTATAAGGCTTCATTCCCTGGTTTGGTGTAGATACATTGGTGACATCTTCACAATTTGGACTTTATTGTGAGGCTGACCTGTTAAAATTCTTGAAATCTCTAAATGCATTCTCCAATTGAATTTTACAGGGTCCTATTCAAAATCCTGTGGCTCTTTCCTTGATGTTGACCTGATCCTCACTGAGACTCAGCTACAGATTTCTGTTCACACTAGACCTACAAACAAACAACAGTACTTACATTTTGACACTGGCCATCCTTTCAGCAGTTATAGTTACACCTTGGGGAAGCTATTTGTAGTACCCAAACAGCCTTGGCATTAGAAGATAACATGTTTGTTCAGATGCTCTTTATAGCGATACACTCCCATTCTCACCTGAGCCTTCGCTGGATGTAATTAAACCACCAGCCTAGTTCAAAAGCAGATCTCCTGGGCCATCATATCCAGTCCTAATATTGATGATATTTCCAAAAAACAACTTATGAGTACACACCCAGTATTATCCAGATCTTGACTGTATTAATGAGCTTTTTTGACAAGGCTATGATGTCCTAAAATTGTGCTATGAAATGAGATCCATTCAGTCTGACATTTTGCCATCCACACCTAGAACAGTCTCTCGTCACCCATCCAGTCTCAGCAGTATCTTTGTCAGACCGTATGCTCTTTCTGTTCCTGTTTTCCTACCCTATGGCTCCTATCCCTGTGGCTGTCCACACTGCAAGACTTTCTCAAGGCACCCTCCTACCACATCCTATATCAGCCCTGTAAGTGGCAAAACACATACTATCAAAGGGAGAGCCACTGTAAACATGGTTTGGCCTTTTATATTGGCAGGACTACCACCAAGTTTTCAATTAGGATGAATGGGCATAGGCAGAGGTTGTATACTGGCAATACCAATATTCTATTGCATAACATGCTCTACCACTTGACCATCATGACCTCAGTGCCTGTTTCACTACATCTTCTATTTGGACTCTTCCCCCAGACACAAGTTTCTCAGAACTTCATAGGTGGGAACTGGCATTACAATGTGTTGTCGGTTCTTGCCACCCACCTGGTCTTAATTTACGTTAATTTATTCAGTCTCCATATTTCTTCTCAGTAACTATTCCTTTCTTCACTTCCTTTTAGTTTTCTGTGTCTTTTATTTTCTGTCCTGTCTATTTTTCTTTTTCACTCCCCTCCCCCCACCTCTACCACATGCAACACACTTAGCTTTCTGCTCTTATTAACTCATGTATGATGTTTTAGCAATAATCTCTGTCTTTCTTATTATAATCCTGTCTTCCACTCTTAAGCTCACAGGTTTTCAAATTTCATCTGGTGCAGTCCCTAACAATCAGTTTTTCCTTCTCATCCCATACAGAAAGTCTCCCCTGACCCAAGGTTCAGGCCGACTTTTCCAAAATCACCCCTTTTCCTACATCTCACCAGCTCATTTCCTTCACCCCTCTTCCTTTCTCTTCAGTCCTTCTGCCAGAAGAAGGAGCCACTGGCTCTGAATGCTTGCAAATTTCAGTATTTTTATATATGTGTTCTCCTATTGAAGCTAGGTGAGTAGATTTTTTTATCCATTCAATTAAATTATATTTTCAAAAATTGATTGTTTTCACCAAAATACATCCATACTCCCCAAGCCACCATATGGCGCATGGCGTCGAGTACCTCTTACCGTGACTAGTCATTTTGTCTCGTGTTCCATTCACAAATAGAGCAAGAAAAAAGCGACTGTCTGTATGCTTCCATATGGGACCTAATTTCTCTTGTCTTATCTTCATAGGCCGTACACAAAATATATATTGGTGACAGTAGAATAATACTGCAGTCAACTTCAAATGCCAGTTCTCCAAGGTGACTATGCTGCAGACGCTCATGTGTTCTGTGACGACAACAGTTATGACTGCACGGCCATATGCAAACATTCCCATTTTGACAAACACTGAGGCACTCTTTTAAATCTTGACTTATCTAATAAATCACGTGATGTATGGTTTCTTGATATAACAAGAATTCAGTCTAATTCACTGAGACTTCATGCATCCTCGACAGATGTGCCTTGTATTTTCTTACTTACTCTCAAACTTCCCCAACTTGCCTGTCTGTTTCTATTGGACTCGCAACTTGTGTACTCCCAACAGACATACCTAGCATTTCCTCACTCATGCCTAAACTCTCTTCTGTTGGCATGTTGGTTTCCTTATCTACCAACCTCCCAGACCTCAGCTGCATAGAAAACATGACCACATACAAAAAGTGCTCCACAGAATGAAATGACACAGACAATATGACACTGATGGCGGCACTGGTATCTGTGAACAGAACAATGAAAATTTGGAACAGTGTATTTATGACAACATTCTACACATTCTAAAACTACTTCACAAAATATGGTGGGGGTTGTGGGAACCAAAAGTAAATACACCAGCTACCACGATGTCTACTTCATACTGCACATATGCAACACATTCAGCACACACAATCACACCATCTGTGCACTTGGCATCATGTACAAAGGATTAGCATATTCTAGTAAAGGTATGGGAAGTTAATGCTTCCTGATTTGTGTCTGAAAATTTAGAAGTCCTTACACTAGCAAAAATGTGAAAATCAAATCAAATTGAAATCCCATGCTGGGCACCAAGAATGCAGTGAATTGAGAATTCTTCAGTCCCTTGCATAAAATGACATGCAGATTATAAATTATGTTGCACCATGTCAGGAGCCAATAATTAAGTGACATCAATAATTATGTCAAATCAAACAGTAAAAGGTTATGAGATTAAGAGATTGATAACCAAATGGAACAGATTGTTTAGATGATTAAAACATGAAATATTTGCTCTTATTAAGCACTTTTTCTGCATAAAATTACAGATCTCGGGGTCGATATGATGGGGCGTGGGAACAACTCAGTTATTAAGGGGCAGGAGGAGGGCATGAATTACCCCACCATTCTTTGTGGTCATTTGTCTTGTGGTGATATTGGTGGTAGAGATTGGGTCAGTGTGGTGTGTCATCTCCTAACAGAAACATCTTGCTGTCAGCTCTTATCGGTGAAGCCCCTGGAACGGTCACCACCTTTACTGCTCACGACAGGTTGCCTCCGCCAAAACAGTGATATCACATTGTCTGGAGCTGGATATCAGGCATGGAAACTAAAATGCTGAGTTGACTGTTTCATTCCTGAGCACTGGATCATATGGATTTGTCCATTTAACCTGGAAAAGGAAAAGAATAAGTGAAGTGTTGGCAGAAGAGCCAACACTGTGTTGCTAGAGGAGGCCGAAATGCACGCGTTTAATTACACGCAGACTGGCATGAGGTCTGGAACAGGTCAGAGAAATAAGACTAGCAAAACAGGAGGTACTGGTAGAATACTTAACTTTAATCCACAATTGGAGAACATCGGTCTGACGGTACAGGCAGCATAAGATAAATATCTATTGATAATGGCGCCTTGCTAGGTCGTAGCAAATGACGTAGCTGAAGGCTATGCTAACTATCGTCTCGGCAAATGAGAGCGTAGTTGTCAGTGTAGCATCACTAGCAAAGTCGGCTGTGCAACTCGGGCGAGTGCTAGGACGACTCTTTAGACCCGCCGTGTGGTGGCGCTCGGTCTGCAGTCACTGACAGTGGCGACACGCGGGTCCAACGTATACTAATGGACCGCGGCCGATTTAAAGGCTACCACCTAGCAAGTGTGGTGTCTGGCGGTGACACCACAATAAGTTACTAAGTAATGATGAACATTAAGATTGGAGTCAGGGTCAGATACAAAGTCACTGGATGGAAGAACCCCATATCCTCTTGTTTCTGTGCTGTCTCACTGTCTCACCACCCTCCTAAACTCACAGACCTTTCCAATTTTTCCTCCTCTCGGTGTTGTTTTTGAGGGACTAAATTTGCAATGTTGCTCAATGCCTGAACGCTGTCTCGTGACAACTCCTCCCAGTGTATAGTGGAACTTTTCTATCTTATGTGGGCTGATGTGTGACTCAAGAATTGGCATCATCCTCAGGTTTTCACTGTCAAGACTGTTACCAGTGTTGATTGCACATTGTTCCAATGATTTTCTGCATTCCTTAATTGCTGTGAAAACAGCCACACAACATTTATATGTAACGACTATCTGTGCATGAGACCTGGACAGTCTCATGTTTGTGCATTGTTTAAGAATCTGCTGGAATTTGTAATTTATAGGAAACCTCCTTACTGTCACAAAAAAAAGGCTGACTTATTCCACGGTTCTTTAGTTTCACATGTCTTCTTGTGCAATTTCTTGGTGATTTGTGTCTGCACTCCATCCCAGTGCCTCCAGGAGTACATTTACATCTACATCTACATACATACTCCGCATTCCACCATACGGTGCATGGCGGAGGGTACCTCGTACCACAACTAGTATCACCTCTCCCTGTTCCACTCCCAAACAGAACGAGGGAAAAATGACTGCCTATATGCCTCTGTATGAGCCCTAATCTCTCTTATCTTATCTTTGTGGTCTTTCTGCGAAATATAAGTCGGCGGCAATAAAATTGTACTGCAGTCAGCCTCAAATGCTGGTTCTCTGAATTTCCTCAGTAGCGATTGACTAAAACAACGCCTCCTTTTCTCCAGAGACACCCACCCTAGTTCCTGAATCATTTCCGTAACACTCACATGATGATCAAACCTACCAGTAACAAATCTAGCAGCGCGCCTCTGAATTGCTTCTATGTCCTCCCTCAATCCGACCTGATAGCGATCCCAAAAGCTCGAGCAGTACTCTAGGATAGGTCGTATTAGTGTTTTATAAGCGGTCTCCTTTACAGATGAACCACATCTTCCCAAAATTCTACCAATGAACCAAGGATTACTCTCTGCCTTCCCCACAACTGCCATTACATGCTTGTCCCACTTCATATCGCTCTGCAATGTTACATCCAATCGATGTGACAGTGACTGTGTCAAGCGCTACACTACTAATGGAGTATTCAAACATTATGGGATTCTTTTTCCTGTTCATCTGCATTAATTTACATTTATCTATATTTAGAGTTAGCTGTCATTCTTTACACCAATCACAAATCCTGTCCAAGTCATCTTGTATCCTGCTACAGTCACTCAACGATGACACCTTCCCGTGCACCACAGCATCATTAGTCATCGGCATGTGTCTCACTTTTTAAGGCGGTGAAAATGGCCACTGTCAGGCAGAAGTTTCATACACCTCTAGGTATGCATTCTTGACACTTTTCTGCTTGCATTCTATTTTAGTGCCTGCAGAGGTCCTCAGTTATCTGCACGTTTCGCATTGTCTGCGAGGTCCTTTGCAGGGTCTCCATTTTTAAATGAGGTGAGGACATCCATCAGGCTATCCCCTGCAAGATTGTATAAAGCGTCTGGAAATGTCTGTCTGGAAATGTCTGGCTTTTGTCTCAACATGGGCTGCTGGCACTGTGAATCAGCAAAAGTAGCCCCCAGTGGAGATATCACAAGTTCTTCATGGGAGGACAGACTGCCATTTTCTTCTTCATCATTCTGACTTGTCCGACCACAGTGGAAGTGACTGCAACTGCTGACCACAATGATGCACTGTTGCACTGTTGGTGTACACTTCTACCAACTTGGTGCAGATTGATGCTTCATTGCTCCCATTCAGATGCAGATAACAAGTTACCACGCACTACTCCACTATACACTGAGGTGACAAGAGTCACGGGATAGCAATATGCACGTAAACAGGCGGCAGTAGTGTCGCGTACGCAAGTTATAAAAGGACAGTGGATTGACAGAGCTGTCGGTTGTACTCAGGTGATTCATGTGAAAAGTTACCCGACATGATTATTGCTGCATGATGGGAATTAACAGACTCTGAATGTGGAATGATAGTTGCAGCTAGATGCATGAGACTTTCCGCTTTGGAAATTGTTAAGGAATTCAATATTCCGAGATCCACAGTGTCAAGAATGTGCCATGAATATCAAATTCCAGGCATTACCTCGCAACACGGACAATTCAGTGGCTGATGACTTTCACCTTGTAAGGTAACAGGGGATAATATGAAGCTCTTTCAAGTAGTTCATAATTTAAATTTAAAGCACAGCAGCAGGAATAATATGTTGGGCAAAATAGACCAGAAAATACTTGTTTTGTGTTTTGATTGGTGTTGTAGTTCCATTGCACAGTGTTTTGTCTTTCTTTTAATTGCAATGAATTACAAAATTGTGCTAATAAATGTGTATAAAATTATATAATGTATATAGGTTTAAGTATTTAAATCTTATAAAAATTGTAAACGAATTGTGGCCATGTTTAGGGATTATTTTGACTAATGTAGTGTCGCATGACCCGACTCAGGACTGTGGATATGAGTGGGAAAATCGGGGTCTTTGGTGGTTGACCATTGTGGTGGTAAGTTGGGAGCGGCAAGTGCTGTGAGTGTAAGCATGGACACCAGTGTATGTGAAGGAACGACGTGAAAGTGTGAAGGTGCGACACAATAAACAGTGTATGAATTGCACCGATTATTATTTATACAGATCAGATTTATTTGTGAACTTAAAAATGAATGGCCACAAGGTTAAAGTGTTTCTTTTGAATAAATAAGTTTCAATCTGAACGTGTATAGTTCAATTCACTGTTGTTCAAAAGCTAGCCAATATATGACTCAATAGTAGGGGCGCAAATGCAACCATTCACTGCCAACCCCCTTTGCAGATGAGACACGTGAAAAAGTAGGTATTGAACGAGCCCAAGTACAGTTGCAACTTAACGACTGAGAGCATGCAGCATTTGTGTAGAATTGTCAGTGCTAACAGAGAAGCAACATTGCATGAAATAACCACAGAAATCAACGTACGCCGTACGTACTGAAGAACAGTGCAGTGAAATTTGGCATTACTGGGATATGGCAGCAGATGACCGTCGCAGGTACCTTTTCTAACAGCATGACATTGCCTGCAGTGCCTCTCCTGGGCTGGTGACCATACCATTCGGACTCTAGATGACCATAAAAATGTGGCCTGGTCAGATGACTTCCGATTTAAGTTATTAAGAGTTGGTGATAGGATTCGAGTGCGGTGCAAACCCAGTGCAGCGATGGACACAGTTGTCAAAGAGGTACTGTGCAATTTGTAGCCATTCATGGACTTCATGTTGCCAAAAAATGATGGAATTTTGATGCATGACAAAGCATCATTTCACCAAGGCACAACTGTTTGCAAATGGTTTGAAGAACATTCTGGACAGTTTGAGTGAATGATTTGGCGATCCAGATCACCCCACATGAATCCCAATGAACATTTATGTGACACAGTTGAGAGGTCAGTTCATGTACAAAATGCTGCACCAGCAATACTTTCACAATTATGGATGGGTGTAGAAGTGGCATGGCTGAATATTATTTCTGGGGACTTCCAACAACTTGTTGAGTTCATGCTATGCCGAGTTGCTGCAAGACACCAGGCAGTAGAAAGTCTGACATGATATTAGGAGGTATCCCAAGATGTTTTTCATATCAGTGTAAAGTGGAGTATTTGCAATAACTTGTTGGCTACATTATTTTGTTTTGGCTCCTTTAGCGGGATACTACATCACTGTGCCACGGGGATTTCATGGTGTAGAAGGACTGCAGACATGTGCTTGCGAACAAACAAAGAATTAATTATGCAACTTGATTTTTAAAGGTGATAATTAAAACTTTGTTACTATCCATCATTGCCTTCACAAGATAGTAAATATAAATGTAGTGTAACTAGGGCCTCCCGTTGGGTAGACCGTTCGCAGGGTGCTAGTCTTTCGATTTGACGCCACTTCGGCGACTTGTGCGTCAATGGGGATGAAATGATGATGATTAGGACAACACAACACCCAGTCCCTGAGCAGAGAAAATCTCCGACCCAGTCAGGAATCGAACCCGGGCGCTTAGGACTGACATTCTGTCACGCTGACAACTCAGCTAGTGGGGGCGGTCACAAGATAGTCATATCATAACTGCTTTCTTCTGGAGTGTAAATGCCCCATCCCTGTAAACTGGTGAAATCACTGCTGCAAAAAGAAGGACCATTAGCACCCCTACAGAATCTCTCCCTTATGTGAAACACATAATTCCTTATTTAAAAAAAAAAGTTAGTAACAGAAAGGCAAATTCGTCATTCAGTCACACTATGATTGCAGTTGGCTTTTGGCTTTTGGGGGAGTGGAGGCAGAATGAATCTGTCCTCCCAGTGAGGGCCCATGGCTGTATGTTCCTGATCACCATAGTGATTCCATTTTGCACTTACCTCGTGAATCATTTGATTATCTGATATTATGTGGGTTGAGTATTATTTTTTTGAATGCTTTTAAACAGTAGAACATTTCCTTTTGTTGTTTGACCTACAAAACACAATGCACTGAGATCTGTGACCTGTTAGCACCAGTTCGTACACTAAATGAAACACACTGTGTAAAATTCCTTGTAGTTCAGTTGGGAAATGATATAAAATATGTTCAACAAATAGATGAAATAATCAAGGAGCTAATTTCACTGTAACATCCCATTAGAAACATCTCTCATTGTGGTGATGTGAAGACTGGTTCGCTGGTTTATTTTATATGGTTTTACTACCCTTTCTCTTATGGAATTATCTTCTGGGGATTTGTACCTCAAGAAAATGAAGTGTTTATTCAGCAGAAGCAGCCAGTAAGAATGTTGCATAAAGTGCAGAAAAGTCTTCTTGAGGATCTTAGGATTCTTATACTAACTTCTCAGTTCATCTATTATTGATAATAAAAATTAGTTTCAGCTGTTTTGTGATCTATAGTCATGACACAAGACACAAAAATAATTTTCATGTAGATTTTGCCTCCTCATTTTGGGGTTCGGAATAGATTTATGTACTCTGTTGGGAAGATACTTGACAAGCTCCATCCAACATAAAACAAAAAGCTGGAATTCTGCACAATTTAAAAAAAAGAAAAAAAAAACATGTATCACTAGCTACTTTTTCTAAAATTAGTGGATTATTTAGATTCAGGGATTGAAAAGTTGTAACTACTTGGCAAGTAGCAGTGTTCATTATAAAGCACCATGATAATTGGAAATGCACTGTAACTGAGACTCGGTATTTGCATATATAAGGAAACATTGACTTGGAAAAATACCATTGTAATCAAATAACATTAAGCTACTAACTGGAGATAAAGAGCACCCAGATAGTAAAACTGAGAAGACGGCAAGTTTTTTCAGAGTAGCAGATTTCTAACTAATTTACTGGATTAAATGTAGATGGTATAAGTACAAGTACGAACGTCATTAAGCAGTATAGTGATAGTTTGTTGTTGCAAAGGACATGTTGTCCAGAACTGGTATGCTGACTGGGCAAAATGAGTGTGACCGTGTAACGCCGGAAATGCATATCCTCCTATTTCCATCTATTGTACTATAATTTGTTTTCCTTATTTTTGTTACCTGAATATATGACATTTCTGTGTCTTTACATATTGTAATTGTTTTACTATTTGTATATATATATTTATGCACTCATGTCGATGTATAATTGGTTTGTTTCGTGAATATTATTTGTATTTTTACGCTGGGTCTTGCCTAGGGAAAACTGCTATCAAACGATTACATCGATGGGTCGTGTGAAGAATCAAAGTGTGTAGGATCTTTGGTAGTGTTAACTCTGCCGCATGGAGCGCGGGCAGTGAGAGTCTGGCGGGAGTAGCGAGTGGAGCAGGTGTTGTGTGACGCTCCCGCGAGTTGCCGCGCTTTCAGGGTTTGGCAGCATGTAATTGCGCTCGACTCGCGATGATAGTTTCTGACATGGTGTCGCGGACGGGAAGCATTAGCTGGCGCACATCAAGAGCCCATTTCGCCTGGTGACCGTGTCGAGAAGAAGGCGTGCCAACATCCAGCTTCTGCAACAGCGACGGCCGACAATGAGTGACTGTCGCCACCTCCTCGATCGACGGCTTCAAACCTTCAATCAACCAACAAGGAAGACTAAAAGCACGTGAAGTTTCAGAACTGTATGGCAGACCTCAGCTTTTCAAATTGTTCCATTTGCCTCACAAAATTACAGCAACTTAGCATGAACCTTTGTTGCTCATTGTCCCAATTGCATTGCCAAGCAGGGTCCCTTCCTTTTCCGAAATGAACCCGAGTGTCGTCGAAATTCAAACGCCAGCATTAAAATAATATAATTAGATTTCACTGCTTTAATTTCAAAGTTCAGTAGCTGGCTACAATATTTAGGTTACACGAGCACAAATTTAGAGTGCGAGTTTTGTTAGCATATTTTAGCTTACCTGTGACTGCAGCTCAGCTTGGTACGTACTAAATTTTACTATTGTTAATAGTTCAGAATCATTTAATTCAAGTTCAAAGTAAAATCTCTTGTTTCTAAATTGCGTAGAGTCAAGTTGCTTTTGAAATGATTGTTGAGGTAGTCCAAGACTAACCGTATTTTACTGGATTTCGATGTGCTTCAGAAAGAAAGCTCACTATTAACTTCAGTCACTAAATTAACTTTCGATTTTCCGGTTTTATTAATTCTTTTGCTAAATTAAGTCAGAGTGTAGCGAAATTTATTACTTCTGACAAACTTTCAGTTTTCACACTACATGTGTCAACCTTCAGTTGCCACGCTTCTAGTGTTAATTATATGTGTAATAACCTTTCTTTTTCAGTTACTATAGTAATTGTCCTTAGGACTGGCGACCGTGATTTCCCTCAAATCTCAAATATCTAATTACCGCTAGTTAATTGTTAATGTAACGGCCGCACATTTATTTTCTTTATTAACTTTACCCCTTTTCAAAATTAATTTCCACCAGTTTCATTTGCATTTTTCCTTTCATTTAGATGTAACCCTTTCCTCCCTCTTTACCGATAGATTAACTTCGGTGACGATTGCTTTTCCCAAATTTCCATTAGGTACACGCGGTTTAATTTTTCACTGTCATTAAGGTCGATAAGTGAGGGGGGAGGTTACAACCACTGAGGCAGTCATCCCACCATTGGACCAGGTTGAAGATACAAAGTTGGTAAAACATTGTGTCCTGCTGCATGAAGAAATCCATAACTGCTTGCTGTACATCCTCTTCCAACAAGAATTATCAACACTTCAAGCCTTTTTAAGGACTGAAGTCATGGTAATCACATGGGGAGAAATGTGTTACTAACTTCTGCATTATGAGACTTGTGATATGGGGGCATAATGTGTCAAGTTGCAACCAGCACAGAACTTGGCACACCATTCCATAATGGTGATTTTTGACAGACATGCTGCCCCATGCACATTCTTCATTCTCTGATGTATTTCTACTGGTTTTTGTCATTTGACAGTCAAGAAACGAATAACAGCATGTTGGTCCTGTTTGGATACATTTGTTAATAACATCATTGTTAACTTTTCTGCATTTACCACACGCACATCGGAAGGACATAGACGCCGCACTAATCCCTTCCTGCATTCGGTGTTTCATCAGACTTGCACAGTGTTGCACATGCATTGTGGCAACTCCCTCAAATGGAAACTTTTTGATTACCTCTTATAGTTTAGTATACAGATTAAGTTTATTGTCTTTTGCTAAAGTGTAGTCTGACAATCCACGTCCTCGAACGTTCTCCTTCTGGATGGGGTCTATGGAACATTATTAATGAATGACTGACAGAGTGTGTTATTGAATGAAAATGGTAGTTACCAGTGATCTTGTTTTAGGTACACCTGTCGTTATTGACAACATTCGTACCAGGTCCTCAGAAGCACTGTTAGATGCAGCAGATGTAGTAACACAGCGAAAGTGGGAAAGAAGACCAGCATATCGCGGAAAACTGATGCCCGCTGTTATGGAACCGTGGGCTGCACCAGAGAACGGTAATCACTGTCTACCATACTAAAGTTTCCACAACAGTTACTTTGTACTGGAAGTATGTCATTACTTGTATTTAAACAACTTTCACACACCTGAGAAAAGATTGATATAATATTAATTGTTCTATTGCTTCTTGACGTAACAGTTTTATACTGAGTTACCTGCCTTGAAACCAAAGTGCTGTATATAATCTTTTTTATATAAAAAACTGTTTACAACACTTTTGTACCTAACAAGTTATAACGTATACTCTCTAAAATGATTTATGTGAATTACCTCGTCAAATGTTACAAAACTGATTTAGAAATTTATACATTTCCTCATTTTTGGATAAGTCAACTCGTTTTTCTCCTTTCTATTACTGATAAGTTAAACTTTACCAGTTTCATGTCATCCATTGTCTTATGATCACAAAGTAAGGTGAGATGCTCTTTTTATCAAAAATGAGTACAATACAACAGTCAGTTTGTATTTTGAATTCTAAACAATAAATAATCATTGTCATTTTCTTTATTTTGATTTCTTCTCTACTCCAACTGTGAAACTGTCAGAAATGATAATGTAAGGGGAAACACAGGATGATTAAATTGCATCAAAGAATAAATAATAGGAAGTAAATGAAATCTAAAAATAAATTTATGATACTTTCACAACCCTTTCAAATATCCTGGCATTCTATATACTTCACAGGGCATTTACTATTCTGTGGTGGTTGTTTCACATAGTAATAAGTTTTAGATTAACTATGATTTACACAACCGCAATACAAGACAGAACAGTACTTTCCATTTAACTCTGCATGCTTATCCAGTATTCAGAGTGAGGTTATGTATTCTAGTGCAAAGATTATCACTGAGCTCACCTTTGACATGAAGACTGAGCATCCTGGTTGACAACAAACAAAAACTGTTAAAGCGAACTGCAGTATGAGCACAATGTACTAGGTGAAATACACAGAAACATTGCAGGCATACAGTTAATACAAACACTTGTAAGTTCTGCATAGCACATATACACTGCTGGCCATTAAAATTGCTACACCACGAAGATAACATGCTACAAATGCGAAATTTAACCGACAGGAAGAAGATGCTGTGATATGCAAATGATTAGCTTTTCAGAGCATTCACACAATGTTGGCGCTGGTGGCGACACCTACAACGTACTGAATGTTTCCAACCGATTTCTCATACACAAACAGCAGTTGACTGTCACTGCGTGGTGAAATGTTGTGTGATGCCTCGTGTAAGGAGGAGAAATGTGTACCATCACGTTTCCAACTTTGATAAAGGTCAGATTGTAGCCTATCGCAATTGCGGTTTATCGTATCGCGACATTACTGCTCGCGTTGGTCGAGGTCCAATGACTGTTAGCAGAATATGGAATCGGTGGGTTCAGGAGGGTAATACGGAATGCCGTGCTGGATCCCAATGGCCTCGTATCACTAGCAGTCGAGATGACAGGCATCTTATCCACATGGCTGTAACAGATCGTGCAGCCAAGTCTCGATCCCTGAGTCAACAGATGGGGACGTTTGCAAGACAACAACCATCTGCACGAACAGTTCGATGACATTTGCAGCAGCATGAACTATCAGCTTGGAGACCATGGCTGCGGATACCCTTGACGCTGCATCACAGACAGGAGCACCTGCGATGGTGTACTCAACAATGAACCTGGGTGTACGAATGGCAAAACGTCATTTTTTCGGATGAATCCAGGTTCTGTTTACAGCATCATGATGGTTGCATCCGTGTTTGGTGACATCGCAGTGAACGGACATTGGAAGCATGTATTCGTCATCGCCATACTAGCATATAACGCAGCGTGATGGTATGGGGTGTCATTGGTTACACATCTCGGTCACCTCTTGTTCGCATTGACGGCACTTTGAACAGTGGACGTTACATTTCAGATGTTTTATGACCCGTGGCTCTACCCTTCATTTGATCCCTGCAAAACCCTACATTTCAGCAGGGTAATGCACAACCGCATGTTGCAGGTTTTGTACGGGCCTTTCTGGATACAGAAACTGTTCGACTGCTGCCCTGGCCAGCACATTCTCCAGATCTCTCACCAATTGAAAACGTCTGATCAATGGTGGCGGCGCAACTGGCTCGTTTCAATACACCAGTCACTACTCTTGATGAACTATGGTATTGTGTTGCAGCTGCATGGGCAGCTGTACGTGTACATGCCATCCAAGCTCTGTTTGACTCAACGCCCAGGCATATCAAGGCCATTATTACAGCCAGAGCTGGTTGTTCTGGGTACTGATTTCTCAGGATCTATGCACCCAAATTACATGAAAATGTAATCACATGTCAGTTCTAGTATAGTATATTTGTCCAATGAATACCCATTTATCATTTGCATTTCTTCTTGGTGTAGCAATTTAGATGGCCAGTAGTATAGATTGCAGCCACCTGAAAACAGAGTCTGTACAGTGTTCAAAATCAAAGTCAAAGTTGTCAACAGATAGTGGCCAGCTCGTCAAATGTTCTGTCTAAGCGATCACAGCAAATAATGGTTGCTCTGAGGTGTGGGGGCACTGTCATAGACAGTCGGTGGTCATGGGATCCCACCAGATGATGAGATGCGTGCATCAGGGACGTAGCTTCTTCTGAGAGCACTGCCTGTGGTGACTGCTTGCAGGATGCGACAACACCGCTGGTGAGGGCTGCAAGTTTGGGACAGTCTATAACAGTTGCGATACCTCCAGGCCTCTGTGTCACTGTCAGAGATGGTTCCACTAGCTCCCCTCTCTGAGATGGCACATAGTGGCAGAATTGGCTCAGTTTGTGCCTGCTCTCCTTCGGATGTGGGGGTGCCACTGCTGCAGCTGGGTACAGAAGGGTCTGTATCTCATCCTCGATGATCTCAGGCCGGATAGAAGCTGACACGGCGAGGTCTGTGCCACTCACAGAATGCAGATGCGTGGCTGCTAGTTCTGTAACAGAGAAAGTCGGGTGTGCTATAACCCAATCAGTGGCCCATCAGTCAATGGTGGCCTACCTTCGGTGGGGTTCGACATTGTATGGACCAGGTGGGCATGCTATTTCTGGTGGCACCTCTAGAGTTGGCCCTCACTGGAGGATCCCCAGATGGTGGCTGTAACCCAGGTTGCTCAAACTATTGATTGATTGATTGATTTCTTTATTAATCCATGTAACAATTTACATTGTGTGGATTTCGTCAGCAAAAACATATACAATACAATATACCTACAATTATACACATAAAATTAGTATTTACACACATTTTTGAGGTATCTTAAATTAGTTTTATATCCTTATGTAATTTGTAATTTTCTTATAGTACTGTACAATTTTTGATTACATATCATAATTATTTCCTCATGTATTACAATGCAGGCTACTTTAATTACACTACATGTTTTAATTCAGATAGTCCGTTACTGCGTAATAACTTTTATTTAATAAAAAAAATTTTAGTTTTGTTTTGAAATGTCCGATTGTGTCAATATCTCTTATTTTTTGGGGTAATTTATTATATAATTTAACAGCATTGTACAACAAGCTCTGCTGAGTTTTAACTTTATTTTTCCTCTCTAGATGCAGATTGAATTGGTTTCTAGTTTCATAGCTGTGTACTAATGAATTTTTCATATAGCAGTCAATATTTTTTTTTTTTTTTACATACATAACACTTTGAAAAATGTATTCACAGGGGACAGTTAGGATTTCCAGCTTTTCGAAATGTTCAAGGCAGTGAGCCCTACTGCCACTCTTGGTTATTATACGAATTGCTCTTTTTTGTAATTTGAAAACTATTTGAATATTTTTACTGTTGACTCCCCAAAATATTATTCCATAGGTAATAACAGAGTGGATATAAGCAAAATATACAGATCTGACACATGTAGTATCACAAACTGCAGTCAGAATTCTCAGAGCATAGCATGCTGTAGCGATTCTGTTACTAAGTATTTTAATATGTTCTTCCCACTTTAACTGACTGTCAACATGCATACCAAGAAATTTTGTGTAGTCTACACATTCTATAGTTTCATTGTTTAACTTAAAGTTGTTAAAGTGTGGTTTTTTGCAGACATAGAAGTTAACAGCATTTGTTTTTTTAAGATTTAGTGTTAGTTTATTATTGGATGCTCACTCGCGTACACTGTTTAGTGTTTGTTCGGCTTTTTCTTTTAGTGCATCTGGTGATTTGTCACTGATTAGAACATTTGAGTCATCTGCAAACAATATTGTTTGTCCATGCTTGATGCTCTGTGGGAAGTCGTTTATGTAAATGAGGAATAGTACTGGGCCAAGGACACTACCCTGTGGGACACCTATATTTACATAATTTGGGTCTGAAGTATACTTTACAATATAGTTTGAGCAACTTGAAATATGTGAGATTTCAGTTATCTGTCTTCTATTTTTTAGATATGACTGGAACCACTTTTTCACAAGTCCCCTAATTCCAAGTTCATCTAACTTATTTAACAATATGTTGTGGTCTACTGTATCAAACGCTTTAGTTAGATCAAGAAATATACCTGTTGTGTAGTTCCCTTTATCTAATGCTTCTAGAATGTGTTTTGTGAGGTGTGCTGTTGCTGATTCTGTGCTTTTCCCTGATCGAAATCCAAACTGGTCAACAGACAGTAAGTTGTATTTATTTAAATAATTGATTAGCCTATCTTTCATAATAGTTTCTAATATTTTTGCAAAGCATGATAGTAGAGAAATTGGCCTATAATTTTCAATTATTCCTGCATCACCTTTTTTGAAGAGAGGTAGTAATTTCGCATATTTTAAATAGTCTGGAAAGTAGCCCTGCTTGAAAGATTGATTTATAATATCAACTAAAAGTGGAAGTAGGCTCTTGATACAGTCCTTAATTATAAAAATGGGGACTTCATCCAGACCAGCTGAGTTTTTGTTTTTCAGTTTGCTGACTGCTTTATAGACTTCTTCCTGTATTGCACCCATCCACACCAGGGTGCCTGTCTGATACCACTGACAGACTGGAAACCGTCACAGATGACAGTCTAGCAGTGAGAGTGAAACGAGGAAAGTCTGAGGCTGCCTCCCTCAGAGCAATTCAGCCGGGCTCTTCCTGCAAATGGTGTGGCCCTGTAGGTGGCCAAGAAGAACATAAGGGCATCTTCCAATGGCCCAAATTTTGCCACAGCCCCCATCTTCTCTTCTAAAGTTCACAACATCTGCTCCAGGTGCTAGTTGGATTAGCGGTGGAATGGTGCTGTGAGAAGGTTTTGTATCCCTTGCTGCTCACAGAAATAGGGCAACTGGGTGTAGCCAAACTGGAGGCCTGATGGCTATTGGAAGGCCCTCGATTGCAAACATTTGCAAAAGGGTTGGGGTTGGGTTGTTTGGGGGAAGAGACCAAACTGCGAGGTCATCGGTCTCATCGGATTAGGGAAGGAAGTCGGCCATGCCCTTTCAAAGGAACCATCCCGGCATTTGCCTGGAGCGATTTAGGGAAATCACAGAAAACCTAAATCAGGATGGCCGGATGCGGGATTGAACCGTCATCCTCCCGAATGTGAGTCCAGTGTGCTAACCACAGCACCACCTCGTTCGGTATTTGCAAAAGGGCCCTGATCACTTTAGCAGTAGCCGTGGAGCATATGAGGTTGATATACAGAAATTTAGAGTGTGAGTCCACCAGAGTTTGAGTCCACCACTATGAGCCACATTTATGCAAGAAAGGACAACTGAAGTTGATATGGAGATGCTCCTGAGGCAAAAACGCCTTGGGTTGATGCAGACTGCTGCTGAGCACACGCGGTGCAGCACCCTAATGCGATCTCGATGTGTGACTGGGTGACAGCTGTTTTGTGTGGGATATGCCTCAATGAGCTGCATGTTGGAGTGCAAATACTTTGTGACACAGAGCTGGAGGAATAAGGACCCTAGGCTATTGTGTTCCTTTTAATCTTAATGTAGCTGACACTATCTGGTTCAATATATGGATTATATAATTTATATTTAAATCACGTCCTCCAAACACCATTTTCTTCCACTGGTCCAAGAGATTGTCTCAATATCTTACTTCCAGATATGCCCTGTTGCTTTTCATCAAATTTTGTTAATTTTCATCTTTCAGCACCTTAATGTGAGCACCAGCCTTACTAAAACTTTATACATCATAACTTTAGTTTTCCTGAAGCCTTTCAGTGTCACACATTTTCCTAACAATGGAGGACTCAGTGGAGACCTCAGCAGAAGTCTGCAGTTTCCTCTCCTGGAAACATTCCACCTTGTAGCCTTTCTAGAAATGCGTGCTGGGCAACAGTTTTCTTCATGTAAGGGCAGAGGAAAAAGTTGCTGAGTGCCGTCTCAGGAGAAAGGCAAAATGTGACTGTTCAGAGAAGCAGCATGTTTGACTGTGTTCACCACAGGAAGACTTGGAGCACTGTCATGGACCAAAAGCACCCCCTCGAGCAGCATTCAGTGACACTTCGTCCCAATACCCTTTCTTAACCTCAATAGGAGCTTTCAGTAGTGTTGTCTACAGATGGTTTACCCCTTACATACATAATCTGTTAGCACCACACTGTGGCAATCCCAAGAAGCACCCATTATCGCCTTGTCAGATGATAGTTGAATCCTCACCTGTTTCAGCAGTGGTGAGTGTGGTTGATTTACTTTTTTATTAGGTTTTGCATAGGCTCATATAATTTTCCCCTAAGTTTAATAAACATGACAGATACACATAACAGAGTGTTTAATCCCCAATAATATATTTCCCTTCACTATTTACAACAGTCTGCCAACGTTAGGGTAACTTTTCAATTCCATGACTGTAGGAATCTTGTGGTTTTGTGGAGATGAAGTTGCCGAGCCATGTTCAGAGTGCATTGTCATCTGGAAAGGTTGAAGGTTGCTCAATAGAGAGTAGAAAAGATGAAAATCTGAGGGCGCAAGATCTGGTGCATAAAGTGGGTGTGGAATGACTTCCCAAACCAACTGCTATATAGTCACTTTTGTCAGTTTAGTAGAATGCAGGCGGGTGTTATTGCAGAGTAGCATCACTTCACGAAGTCTTTCTGGTTGTTGTTCTCAGAGTGCAGTGGCAAGACATCTTAGTTGTTGACAATAAGCATTAGCAGTTGTGCTTACACCTTGGGAAAGCTTTTCATAATACCCACACCATCGCTGTTCCACCAGATTGTGTGAATGCACGCAGATCTTCGTATGGCGAGTTTCTGCTTTGTTTGGGCTCAACAATTCCTTTCTTTTCCTTCTGTCAGCATAAAGACACCATTTCTCGTCACCAGTAATGATACAAGGTAGGAATGGGCAGTGTTGTTCATGAGCCAGTTGATAATGCACAAGCAGAGGTACACACATGGCCACCTGCTCATTTTTGTGATTTTGGCTAAGAGTATGTGGTACCCATACTTCCAATTTCTGAACCTTCCCCACAGCAACAAAATGTCACACGGTGATGGAATGATCACAGTTGATCACATTTGCCAGTTCTAGAGTACACTGATGTGAATTGTTGTGGATTAACACATTTAAACAGTAATCATCAAATCCCAAAGGTCTCCTTGAATGTGCAGTCACTAATGTCAAAATGATCCTCTTAAAATGAGAAAGCAATTTTATTGCTGTGCTCTGTACGTTGGCATTAGTCCCATACATGGCACACATGTTTCTGGCTGCCTTCAATTCAAACGGAAGAATATTCTGGAAATTGCACTCCATTTTTTAACATCCACAGCTCCATTCACTATATCTCCAAATGACAATAGCACCAGTGAACTACAAATAAAAAATAATCATCAATAAATAAACCCATAGCAACCAGACTACCAATGTGCAAAACAAAAACACTATGAATTTATGTACCAACCTAATATTTTGGGGGCATAAAGACACACTCAGCACTCACCCTTGGTGACTAGGTAGCAAAGGAATTCATCGACATTGACACAACACAGTTGCTGTATTTCCATTGCTGTCTCATTTTGGTGGGTTGTCACAGAACCCAATTGGTGACAATTTTTGTCATGTTCAGAACGTCATGCAGGATGTTGATTTTCAATTTTTCCACTATCACCTTGATTGTGATACACAGCACTTTGAGCACTGGCTCCACCACTTGTCTTGTGATTCTTGGTTCTTCAAAGAAAAATGGTCTACCATTTCATTCCTTGTCATTTGGACTTGTTTGACCTTGGGCCCTTCGAAAGGGCATGTCCGACTTCCTTACCCATCATTCCCTAATCTGATGGGATTGATGACCTCAGTGTTTGGTCCCCTCCCCCCAAATAAAACAACCAAACAACTTGTTTGACCACATTGAAGTATCAATGCTATCCAACCACTGTGTCATACAATGCTGCATTGATGCCGTATGGCATGCCTAGCAAAGTGTGACTCATAAATAATTCCTCTCCAGTGAGTGCTTCCCCCTCCAACTTGACAACCTGTGCACTGCCATCACAGCCTCGTCGCAGCCATAGCCACGACAGCCAGTTGCAGTGACAACACTCATCCTGGGTTTGAGCCCTACATACTCCTTATAAGCAAATGTAAATTCAAATTATTTATGTTATATGTAACATTTGTTAGAAATGCTAATTCGGAAAAGGCAAAGTGAACCCTACAGTTTCTTTTCAAACTCTGAAGTATTTGATTTTATCTTTTTATTCAAAGATTTAAAAACTTCTGAGGGAATAATAGAACTAAGCCGTTTTGTGGACACACCTATGATTTTTGGAAGGAAGAATTTTGTCTCCATATACCGTGTCATCTACCAAAAATTGCTTGAATTTTCAGTGAAATGAATTTCCTCACCATATTGTATCTATAATTTTTGTTACCTTCTTCATTGCGGACAGCATTCTAACACTTTTCTCACATAGTGTTTCCTGGTGAACAACATGATGAAAAGTTAAAAAAAACTCTGCTTTTCATAATTGACCAATGAAGATATTTACACTAGCAATCATTGCTGGTTTAGTGCCACTGCAAGCTGTAGAGAATTTTTGAAAACCACCAATTTTGTTAACATACTTCTTAACAGTATGAAAAATATCAAAAGCTGTTGTTCCTAGCGACAGAACTAAAGCAAGAAATTCTTCATGCACAGAAAAGTAGTATATTATTGTGTGAATAAAAATTATTTGTTGACTGTGATTTGTTCAATCAGTATTCTCAACCAATAGTTTGCAATTAAATTGTTTAGTTTCCTGCTATGACCCACACCAAGAAATATACTTTTAACAGCATTATGTTATAAAGCAGCTATTCTTAAGTATTAGTGACATCATCATTACCAAATGCTTTTTCCATATTTGTTGCACATTCTTTCTGAGTATGCCAGTACCAAAACATTTCTGATTTTTTCCGAGTACTGTGCATACCACGTAATACTTGATGGTTCAGATAACTTCCGTATTTCTGTTTTCAACTAATCCGCTAAAGTTCAACATCTGTCACGAGAGCAATGCCCATGTGTTCCTTCAAGGAGTGAAGAGAAATGGTGAGCAAGACCCCCACCTTTGTTTTGACTTAAGTGCTTTTTACATCTTAAGTGTTACAAGTTTTTCGTCAGTATTGTATACAAAAAAACTTAAGTTTACATTTCTCGTCCTTTTTAACATTCTCAAAAATGGTAACAACCATAGTAACATCCAGAATCAAAACAGAATAATAGTCACAATAGCAACCAAAATTAGAACCATAGTGATAGAGAGGTATTAAGGAGAGTGAATCTGAATAAATTGTTGAGAGCAACATATGCATGTTAAGGTTTGAGAACATACGCTTTGAGGAAGTGTTCAAAAGAAAATTCTGCCCCCCTTGACCGCAGATAAAGAAAATTATCGTATGCTGTGGTGTGATTGTGAGTACACAATGTGAGTAGAGTTGGAGGGGGAAATGCTTGTTGGAGGGAAATGGCTCATGAGCCACGCTTTCCAGGACTGCCAGATAGTTATATTATTTCAGTATACACTGCTGCGACATTGTTCCTCTTCAGATGGAGAAAATGAATTACTATGTGATACTCCACTTTATTGGCCTTCCGTGCCATTTTATTTTGACATATGTAGCGGCCTTCTGCACTGTGGCATAGGAATTTCAGCTGCACTGAGACTACAGACTTGTATCTTGTACTGAACAAAATATTAATGATATCATTTTTTGAAGAAATGATTTTGCCTATTGGAATGCTGTAATTTATTATTTGGCTTTTTTATTTTATCCCAATTCCTCTTTTAATTATTCCCTGCATATATTTAAATTCACTACCAAAATTATTATTGGTTTTGGACACTATTCAGGGTTCGTTTACAATTTTTAAATCACTTTCCTTAAGAGGGAATTGTATTTCTTGTTTTTAATACGAGGGTCGTCCACAAAGTAAGTTCCATTTGGTTGTATAAAACAAGCATGTACAGATACAAAAAAAATATTTACTGTACAAAGATCTACAACTGTTAAACTACTTTTCTACATAGCTTCCAAAATTTTGTAGCCACTTGTCATAGCTTGGCACAAGTTTTTGTATGCCTTCTTCATAGAAGGTTGCCGCCTGTGTATTCAACCATGTGGTAACATGTTCTTTCAGCTCTTCATCATCGTTGAAGTGTTGACCACCAAGGACAGATTTTAGGTATAAGAAGAGATGAAAGTCACTAGGAGCGAGGTCTGGGCTGTACGGTAGATGATCAAATGCATCCCAGTGAAATTCCTGAAGAGTTGTTTGGTCACATTCATTGTGTGAGGTCGAGCATTATCGTGGGAAAAAAAAACACCTTTAGACAGTAATCCTTGGCACTTGTTCTGTATTGAGCAGCGTCATTTCTTAATGGTCTCACAGTAACCATGTGCATTGATTGTTTGGCCTCATGGTAAGAAATCAATCAACAAAATGCCTTTTCTGTCCCAAAATATGGTGCACATGACTTTTTGCAGTGACAAGATTTGCTTAGGCTTAGCCTTTGTCGGGGATGAAGTGTGCCTCCATTCCACTGATTGCCGGTTTGTTTCAGGGGCGTCGTACGATAACCAAGTTTCATCCTCCATGACTATCCAAGAAAGGAAACCATTGCCTTCTTCATTGTAGCATGTCAAATACTGAAGTGCACTGTCCATCTGTTGTTTTTTGTGTTGTTCAGTAAGAATTTTGGGTACCCAATGTGAGCAAAGTTTTCAAAATTTCAGTTTTTCAGTAACAATTTCATGAATTAGTGATCGTGAGATTTGCGGAACTTTCATAGCAAGGGCACTAAGTGTAATCTTACGGTTGTGCTTAACCTTCTCTTCAATTGTGTGAACCAGTTCATCACTAACCACAGTTGGGCATCCATTTCATTCTTCATCATGCACTTAATCACATCCTTCATTGAACTGTCTGACCCATCTTCTAACCATTGAATCACTCATAGCATTTTGACTGTAAACCTCACAGATTTGCTGATAAATTTCCTGTGGTTTAACTTTCTTTGCATTTAGAAAACGAATGACTGATCTGGTTTCACACATGGCAGCATTTTCAATTATGGCTGACATAATAAAGAAGTACTACAAAGCACACACTGGCAGTAGTGATCTGAGAATGGTGTACATGTCTTCTCCTTGATTCAGAGTAACTGCCATGCATGCTCAGAACTGCAATCATAGTGCTGCTACGGATAGAAATAGAAATTGAACTTACTTTGTGGATGACCCTTGTATGACATCAGTCCTACTTCTCTATTTGTTCTAACAATCTTATATAATTTGTTTTTTCTTGTGCATTATACACTCTTAAGACAAAAAAAGAAGAAAGAAAAAAACACACCATGAAGGAATTACCTGACTGAGGCATAAATCAGTAGATGTGATGTACATGTATAGACAAACAAATGATTACAATTCCAGAATAAACAGATGGTTTATTCAAGAGAAAGAGATTCACAAATTGAGCAAGTTAATAAAGCACTGGTCCTCCTCCAGCTCCTATGCAAGCAGTTATTCTGCATAACATCAGTTCATAGAGTTGTTGGATGTCTTCCTTAGGTACATTGTGCCAAGTTATGTCCAACTGCTGTATTATATCGTCAAAGTCCCGAGCTGGTTGGAGGGTCTGCCTATAATGCTCCTAATACTCTCAATTGGAGAGAGATCAGGCTAATTTGCTGGCTAAGATAGGGTTTGGAAAGCCTGAAGACAAGCAATAGAAACTCTTCTGTGTGCAGGTGGGCAATATCTTGCTGAAATGCAATCCGAGGAAGGCTTGCCATAAAGGGCAGCAAAACAGGGCATAGAATATATTCAAACATGTCTTCAGCCTGGAATCATTGATTGGAAAAGAGTTGTCTTCAGTGATGAGTACAACTTCGAATGGAGCCACAATGACAAGCAAAGACATGTATGGAGATGCACTTGTCAGCAATGGGATACCAATGTGACTGTCGTCTACCATACAGCCCAACAGCCAGGAGTGATGATCTGGAGTGCCATTTCATTTCATAGCAAAACCTCTTTGGTTGTCATCCACAGCACCCTTACAGCACAGTGGTACATTGACGATATTCCATGCCCTGTTTTGTTGCCCATCTTGGCAAGCCACCCTGGACTTACATTTCAGCAAGATAGTGCCTGACTACACACGACAAGACTTTGTACTGTTTGTCTTCCATGCTTGCCAAACTCTACCTTGGCCAGCAACGTTGCCAGATCTCTCTCCAACTGAGAATGTTAGAAGCATTATGGTCAGGCCCCTCCAGCGGTCTCAGGATTTGGACAATCTAATACCCCTTAAGAGGACATCCAAAAATTTTTTGCATCAATGCCAAGCTGAATAACTGCTTGCACAAGGACTAGAGTTTGACCAGTGCATTATTGACTTGCCCAATTTGTGAAGCTCTTCCAATTCTTCTGAAACTTTTTTTTTAATAGAGGGGAGGGAGAAGTCCTTTGAAGGAGATAAGGACTCAACTATGTGAACAACACACCACATTTATTATCCACTCTTTCAGCTCTTCCAACTTTCTTATAAAAGTAATTCGACTCTAGTTGAGTCCATTAGCAACAGAGCACAAGCTAATATTTTTCAAGGACTGAGAAGAAATTATTGGTAGTCTTTTCAAATGTTTCCATATAGTATTGATCTTAAGTGATTCAGGGAACCCAGGAAGAACCTAAATTTGGATAGCTTTCAGAGATTTGGGGCCACCTTATCCAGAGTGCAAGTCTACATCCTTATACACAGTGCCGTCTTGCTTGGTGGAACTTCATGTATAATTTAGAGGTCACAGGGTCAAAACTATAGTAATCCATGCAACTGTAGTTACATTACCTGTTAAGAAATGTAATGGCATAATGTTGTTCACTTATGGCAAAATTCTGTGAAAATACACCATACATCTCTACAAAATTGTAATTTATCTTTGGGTAGTCTGAAATAAATGCTGTACATTAATAACATTACACCATTTTCAGCTATATCAAAGGATGATAGAGTGTCAACAGTGTTGTCAGCTTACACAAAATCTGTACCTCTTCAACGCCGCCGTGAAGAAGACCCGAGTAAAAAAGATGCAGATGCCATGTCTGTTTCTATATCAGAGAGTGATACTGGAGACATAGAGGTAATACATTCACTGATGAAACCACATTAGGGAAAGAAAAAAAACAGGTGTAAATGTTGTTAAATGAGAGATTTTGGACCATCTTGGGCATTACAAGTGTCAATTAAATTATGGTAAACCTATATACAACACCTTATTAATTGGTGTGGCATTACATATGACAATATAATTTGTGAAGTAAATATTTACAAACATTAAAATAGAGTATGCAATATGTTACTGATTACTGATATTTCACTTCCTAATTTTTAGTACACTAATAGACATGATAAAGTCGCACCATTTACTTGGCCTCAATTAACAATTCATCAGCTTCATAAGGACTCAGTTCTATCAGAATTTTTTCAATTTTTGTTTTGAATTATTGATCTCGTAGGTCACGTGTAAGAGCCTGCCATACTGTTTCAGTATATCAATACTGTTTTCATTACGACATTTGGCCGCACTTCCTATACCTGTCCGTGGCACTTCATGAATAAAGTGTGCATTGTGAACTGTTGTATTCACTAATGTCCAGCCAGAGCACAACACAGTTTATATTACTCACTCACCTTTTGTTGGTACATAGGCTGCAACCATTCACTCTGCACACTGCAACAGACTTTACCTGAAAGAAGGCGCAAATCATTGTTAAGGGTCATAGGATCCTAGCCCCACCAGAAATATTGTGGTATAATTTTATTCTGTCTATTTTTCAAAATAATTTAATTGGATGCTCACCAAGCAGCAGCAGGACACATACATAGAAAGACGATTGTAGTTAGGCAAGCTTTCGGAGCCAGTGGCTCCTTCTTTGGGCGGAAGGGTTGAAGGCGAAGGAAGAGGAATGAAGGAAGAGGATTGGAGAAGTCTAGGAAAAGGGGTAGATTTTGGAAAAGTCACACAGAAATTTAGGTCAGGGGAGGCTTACAGCATGGGATGAGAAAGAAAGACTGATTGTTGGGGTCTCCATCAGACAAGATTTGAAAACCTGAGAACTTAAAGGTGGAAGACAGAATAATATGCAAGACAGAGATTATTGCTTACAAATCATGCATGAATTAATAAAAGTGAAAAGCTAAGTGCATTGTACGTAACAGAGGTGGGAGGGGGATGGTGAAAAATAGATGGGTAAGACAATGAAAGATGTAGAAAATTAAAACTGAGTAAAGAAAAGATTAGTTACTGTGAAGAAATGCTGAAATGGAAGAAATTAATGTAAATAAAGGCCAGGTGGGTGGTGACAAACAAGGACATGTTGCAGCGCTAATTCCCACCTGCAAGTTCTGAGAAACTGGTGCCTGGGGAAAGAATCCATATGGCGCATGTGTTGAAACAGGTGCTGAGGTCACGATTGTCATATTGTAGAGCATGCTCTGCAACAGAATATTTTGTGTTGCCAGTATATACCCACTGCCTATGCCCATTCATCCTAATTCATAGTTTGATGGTAGTCAAGCCACTGTAAAAGGCAGAACAGTGTTTACATAACAGCTAGTACATGACATGTCATTTAACAGGCGGCTCTCCCTTTTATAGTATATGTTTTGCCTGTTTCAGGGCTGCTATGCCTGGTGGCAGGAGTGTGCATAGGGCAAGTCTTCCAGCGGGGTTGGTCACAGGGGTAGGAGCCATAGAATAGGGAGATGGGTGCAGGAGCAGCATAGGGTCTGACAAGAATATTGTGGAGAATGGGAGGATGATGAAAAGCTATTCTAAGTGTTGTAGGCAAAATTTCAGACAGAATGGATATCATTCCAGCTGGTGGGCTAATTACTTGCAGCGAAGGCAGAGGTGAGAAGGGTGGTGTATTGCTGTAAAGTGTCTGCTGCAAACAAATATGTTTGCCTCGAATGCCAAGGCTATATGGAAGTGAATGTTTGACATGGAAAGGATGACAACTGTCAAAATGTAAGTACTGTTGTTTGTTGGTAGGTTTAATGTGGACAGAAGTGTGTTGCTGGCCCTCAGTGAGGACAAGATCAACATCAAGGAATGTAGCATGGGATTCGGACCATGTGAAATTTAATTGGGAGAAGGTATTCAGAGATTCCAGGAATTTTAACAGGTCAGCCTCACCATGAGCCCATATAGTAAAGGCGTCTCAATGTATCTAAACAAAACCAGGGGCTGAAGACTTATGGATTCCAGAAAAGCCCCCTCCAAGTGCCCCATGAAAAGATTTGCATAGGAAGGAGCCATCATGGTTCCTATGGCCATACCCCTGATCTGTTTGCATATCTGCCCCTCAAATGTGAGGTAGTTATTGCTAAGTATAAGGTTGATTAAGTGAGTAGGAAGGTTTTCATAGGTTTGGAATCAGGTGGGCACTGACTGACAAAATGTTCAGCAGCAGACAGACCATGTATGTGGGGGATGTTGGTATAGAGGAAGGTGGCAACAATGGTGACGAGCAAGGTGGTGTGGTGGGAGTGGGATGGGCAAGGATTTCAGATGTTCTAGGAAGTGCTTAGTATCTTTGATATAGGAGGGGAGTCCTTGTACTATGGGTTTCAGGCACTGATCAACTAGGGCAGATATATGTTCGGTGAGTGCTTTGAAGCCAGCAACTATAGGATGGCCAGGATGACGGGGTTTGTGGATTTTACGAAGAAGGTAAAAGGTGGGGATGCATGGTTTCGATGAGATGAGAAATTCTATGGATTGAGGTGTTAGCCCTTGTGAGGGGCCTTAAGTTTTAAAGAAGGATTGCAGGTCAGTTTGAATCACAGGGGTGGGTCAGACAGCTGGCGTAGACCTTCTCTAACATGCTCCTTTTAGTCAAGTACTACAGTGGTAGATCCTCTGTCTGCTGGGAGGATGATGATGGATGATGAAGTGTGCAAAAAAAAAGAAAAAAAATTAATTACACTATTGACATGTTTAATTTTTATGAATTCTGCAGTGAATGAATTGTCTTTCACTTTTAACTTACGTCAATTCCTGTATCCTCTTTGCTGTTGAGATTTACGCAATTTGGCTATATACTTCTTCTTCCACCATAATTAGTTCTCATTTTTGACCATGTGTACAATACTGATTTTAATTGGACTTTCTCTTCAGATGCAGGCCGCTACAGTGACATGACATTAGCATAATGCATGGAAGAAGAGAAAACTTTCGTGGTTTTGTACTAAAACGGAACTCTCACACTTCATACTTCCGTAAAAATTATTATTCAGACAACACAACGTACATTTCACACTTCTCACAAGAATATGTCCTCTCTTCACGAGAACTAAAGACAGAGGCTATCTAAAAAATTGACAAAAATATTAAATGGAGTTTCCATCATTTGTCATCCGCCTTCCAGCATAGCATAATACATCTTTGACAATGCTTACAGTGGCTGTGGTAGTGTTTATTGTCATTGGTGATAACTTTTATCATAGCATGTTGGGGCTTTTCCCTGTGTACCTATGCAATTGCCCCCACACTGTGCGGTGACATGCAATGGAGGTGCACAGTGTTTTGTATACACTTGTACAACTTAAATTTAAATTTTGCCAAAAGGGGTACAATGACCATTATTTGTCGTTATATTTTTCTTTGTATATTGGGTTGGAGATGTCAGCTTGTCTTGCTTACACATTGTTGTTGTTGCTGTGGTCTTCAGTCCAGAGACTGGTTTGATGCAGCTCTCCATGCTACTCTATCCTGTGCAAGCTTCTTCATCTCTCAGTACCTACTGCAACCTACACCCTTCTGAATTTGTTTACTGTATTCATCTCTTGGTCTCCCTCTACGATTTTTACCCTCCATGATGCCCTCCAATACTAAACTGGTGACGCTTATCTTACAGGAAATACATAACTTACATACGGAATGATAACTCATTAATTATTTACATGAGAGTACTGCGAGAACAGCTACTTGTCCTTTTGGCAACATTGCCAGTCTCTGTGCACATGCACACAAAATATATTTGTTGACCATGCAACAGCTGTTAATACTCCATGTATCATTGTGTACGGTTGTTCGTGCTTCCATTCGTGCTTCTAGTGTCATTTTCACACTGAGTGCCATACTATCCATCGAATAATTTGCTGTGGTGTGGTTTTCCATGGTGAGTGTGATGCATGTGCATTTACCCTTCAAGAACCGATGCTGTGGCAGATAATGCACCTTTAATACAGCGCGGGAAGAAATCTTCTCCATCATATCCACATTTTCATTGGGGTGAATACTACACATCAACACCCGACGTCAAGGTAAGTGATGCTTGCACAATTGTAGTTTGCCGACTAATATACCAGATGTTGCATAGCATAACATTACCAAAATTGATTCATATCACTATTGCACACGTGTTTGGATAACGCTATATATTTTGTCGGTCACTTTGTCATGAGAATCATTTTAGTCCTCGAGGTTTTTTCCTTTTTTGTTAGGTTTTCAAGTTCATCTTTCACATATGGCTAGATATACACTTAAAATTCACATAAACTTTTTGACATAACAATGCATATTATAATGGCTTACATCTAAGGCTGACATTCCACCCATTATTTGTATCAAATGTAGAAAACTCTTGAATACTAAAACATTACAAAATTCCTTCTTCAATTACAATTACTGGTTAGTATAGTTTGTTTGTTAACTCAAAAAAAGTTCCTTTGTACATAAATACAAATAACTTTTAAATTTTTTTACTCATAAAACTATGACACTACTTATAAATATATTTTCTGACAAGAGAACTGCTGTGATATTGGGTCACTACTCATGAAAAGCTTTTAAGTCTTTGTGGGGGTGGAGACCTTTGCATCTCCCTGTTCTTTCGTATACCAACCTATAAGTTCCAGAATAAGGTATTTTTGCAATAATATATGGCCTTGAGTATAGTAAATGCCACTTTTTATTCAACTTACCGTTCTTTGTCGATTTGGGGTATGTTCTCAAGAGGACTCATTGCCCTTAAAAAAAAAATGTGTAACTCATTTTAAGTTTTTGTTGTATATTCTCTTTCTGTATTCTGCTCTATTCTCCAGCATAATTACTACTTGTTTGATTTCATCCAGTAAAGTTAACTCTTTAGTAGGTAATTTTGGTATGGGTGATTCCCATTCGTCAGTTTGGTTTGTGTTAAACATCAGTTCATTAGGATTGAAACCTGTGGAAGAGCAGGGGAGATTGTTTACTGTTTGCATAAATGGAGTCACGTATTCAATCCATTGTGAATGCTTATTATGAGTGTATGTCCTTATAAATCTATTGAATTCCTTAAACACCCTCTCCACGGGACTTGCTTTGGGGTAGAAAAAACTTACCAAGATGTATTACTTTTGAATGCATTACGGGAACAGTAGTGATCAATGTCTTATAAATAATTACTATTAAAAACAGTCTTGATCACGATTTATTTAACAAGGTGACTGGTTTCGACCACTACTGTGGTCATCTTCAGACCATTGAGTAAGAACCTCTTTCTGTGGTCGAAACCGGTCACCTTGTTAAATAAATCGTGATCAAGACTGTTTTTAATAGTAATTATTACCAAGATGTGTTTAATGCCCTGTATATCCAAGAATCATTTCCATTTTCATCCTACAAAATAGGCTGCATCGTCTGTTAATATTACTTTCAGTTTCCCTACTCTTCATAAGTAATCCTCTTCATTTCTCCTTATGATGCTACTGGCTGTAATGGTTTTGACAGCATAAAGTTTTATGTATTTTGTGAAAACATCATAAAGAGCTATTATGTATGTGACACCACCTTTTTCTCTGGGGTATGGCCCTGCAATAGCCAGAGAAACCATTTCCAGTGGAGCTTTGGTTAGTATGGGGTGTAGTTATGTAAACTTTGATATATTAGATTGTTTTGTTCTTTGGCAAATAGCACCTTTTCTTAATATTTGTGGAACACGTCGTCATAAATTAGGAAAGTAGCAGAGTTTGGAAATCTTGTCTCTACATTTTGATGCCCCATAGTGTCCCCATACTTCATGTGTGTGTTTGATAAATTCATCGATATATTCCTCAAGAAGGCATACACACCAATGGTTAGAACTTTCATGCTTCTGGTGAAACAAAACGCCTTTGTATAATTGATACCATTAACTTAGCTTATAGTTTGTATTCTGGTTAAGATTTTGTATTACCTTTTTCCACATATTGTCTTGATGTTATATCATTCCCATCTCTTTAAAAAAAATTTTGTAGTCTGATTTTTGTGTATTACTTTGCATCAATAATGTTCGGATTTCTGAATCGTGGTCAGACAGTTCACTGAACTCGTCTAGTCCCTATGGCAATCGGGATAGTGCATCTGCGATAATATTCTAACTGCCTTTTATGTATACTATTTCAAAATTGAATTTCTGCAGGTACAAACACCACCTCCCTAGTCTTCGGTGTAACAAGTGTTCAAATGTGTGTGAAATCTTATGGGACTTAACTGCTAAGGTCAGCAGTCCCTAAGCTTACACACTACTTAACCTAAATTATCCTAAGGACATACACACACACCCATGCCCAAGGGAGGACTCGAACCTACGCCGGCGTCAGTTGCACAGTCCATGACTGCAGCGCCTTAGACCGCTCGGCTCATCCCACGCGGCTTCGGTGTAACAGCTTACATGTTAAGATAAAAGATAATGATTGGTGGTCACAATAGACTTGAGTGTTTTTACCCCAAAGAAAATACTCGAATTTTTTAAATGCCCAAATTACTGCCAAACTTTTCAGTTCTGATACGGAATATGATCTTTTTGCTTCCGATAAGGTTTTGCTGGCAAAGCTGATGACTTTGGGTATTGTTTTTCCTTCTTCATCTTGTATCTGGAACAAACATGCCCCAGCCCCTGAGACGAGGCATCCGTGCTTAAACAAAAGTCCTTAGACATGTCAGGATGACTAAAAATGTTTGCTGATATTAATGAATTTTTAATTTTGGTAAAGTCCTTCCGGCATCTCTCATCCCATAGCCAAGGTTTATTCTTTCTCAATAGGTTAAGTAGGGCATCGCTATTCATAAGTTGTTGTGGTATAAATTTTCAGAAAAAGGAGGTTAGTCCAAGATATGCTTTCAATTGTTTTTTGTTCCTTGGGGGTGGGCAATTACGTATGGCATCTAGTTTCTTTGGGTCTGGTAATATACCCTGTTCTGCTACGATATGTCCTAAAAATTTTACTTGTTCTTTGCCAAAGCTAGATTTTTTTAAGATTCGCTGTTACTTTGTATGCTGTAAATCTCTGAAATACTTTTTACATTTACTGATGTGTTCTTCCCAAGTTCATGTGGCTATTAACATATCGTCAACATAAATGGTAACTTTACTGAGCAATTCTGGTCCTAAGACCTCATCGAAAGCTGATATAGATACGCCTGCGCTAATGTTTAAGCCAAAGGGTAGAACTTGAAATTCATAACTCCTGCCATTGCAGACAAATGCTGTGTATTTTCTAATTTCCTCATGTAATTTTATTTGCCAGTAGGATTTTTTAAGATCGAGGGTGCTGAAATATATGGTGTTATGA
This sequence comes from Schistocerca serialis cubense, assembly GCF_023864345.2. NCBI lineage: Eukaryota > Metazoa > Arthropoda > Insecta > Orthoptera > Acrididae > Schistocerca > Schistocerca serialis. Next base: position 82,732,373 of record NC_064649.1, on the reverse strand, counting down.
AATTTTAGTAACTGTTCATCTAAATTATCTGGTTTCATTCTTACTGGTACTAGGATTTTGTTTATGCCTCTAGTGTCTAAAACTAGTCGTTTTGATCCATCAGGTTTGCTAACTGGTAGTATTGGACTGCAATATGGTGAAAATGATAGCTGTATGATTTCCCATTTGCACATCCGATTGATTTCCTGCTTGCTGCTTCACACTTTGTCCACGGTATGGGGTAAGACATAACACAAAATGTTATGTGAGGGTAGACATTAAGTTTATGTTAATAATCTTTGATTACTCCTGGATTCTTATTAAAAACACTTGCATATTTGAAAAGTAAGTCAGAAAGCTCTTGTCATTGTGTAGCATCTAGAATATTTGATTCGTTCAATTTTTGTTCTACTAATTCATGGTTAACTTCAGTGTTGGTATCATGTTTGTTATCTCATTTGTTCAAAAAATACACTGTGGGATATGAACACTGCACAGTGACATTGGGTTCTGGGTTTACTTTGTCATCCCTCTCCGGTGTGGTAATCAGGCTGATAGAAAATCTTTGGTCTTTCACAAAAAAATGGTCTATTTGAGTTTTGTAGGGTCTAAATGTGTCCACACCTATCAAACAGTTGACTATGAGTCTGTCTACTATTAAAAAATTACACCTCACAGGAAATTGTTCAGTGTGCATGGTGATAAGAACTTGGTGTTTTATTAATTTAGTTTTGCCGCCGGTAGCGGTCTGTACTTTGCAATTTTGTACTGGCAGAACAGGAAATTTATTCTGTCTTTTTAATTCAGTGAAAAATGCTTCAGACATTAAACCAGTCGTGGACCTTGTATCAAGTATTAACTGTGTGCCTATACAAAAAATTTTCACCCTGATTACTGCTTGCATTTGTTCCACTAGTGTATTTTTCGCTGATTCTAGTTCGTGTTGGTATAGATCATCTTTTATGTCTCCTTGCTCATCGAATCGTATGAAACATGGTTGAAAATCTGATTTGCCCCCATCGCTTATAAGGTCTATAGTATGGGGCTCAACTACGACCAATTCGGGTTTCCCTGCGGTGTAGTCTGATCTACTTCTGTGCATGGAACAATTTCTGTCAGTTGTACTGTGTGATTGTTTCTCCAGTTTGTGTCATTACCAGCTCGCAACATACTTTCTTGTGTGTTCATATGGCTGTTATGAAATGTTGCCGTATTGTGATTTTGTTGCGCAAAGGTTGGCTGCGGTACGGCATGTGGCATATTATTGTTGTTGCCGCACGCCAGCCTTTGGTATGGCTGACTGTTTTGATTTATACGCGGTGCATAATTTTGAGAGGAGGGATTGAAATTAGCTTGTGGATGGTAATCATTCCTGTTATGTGGAAAGTTTTGTTTGAATCTCTAGTTCCTGCAATTTTCATTCCCGTATCCATTACCACAGTTAATGTATCCTTGCGGTTGCGCATAACAGCCTTGCTGTATGTTCACGTCTGGCTTTTTGTATTGACCATTTGAGTTATGTTGTTGTGGTGTTTGGCTGTCTGATGCCCTATTTGTTATTACTTTCTCCTTATATATTAGTTCGATTGAATCTAAAATGGATAGAAAATATTCTGTGTTGAGCTCAGGTGTAGTAATTAATTTTTCACAAATGTGTGATGGCAAATGACTTCTTAAAATTTTTAAAACATCAACATGAGAAATAGGATTCGTCCAATAACATGTTTTATTGAGATACTTCTCAAAATACCCTCGCAAGCTACCATGTTTGCTATTAAAACGGGCGGGGGTTAAAAACCTCTCGCCCAAGTCGCTCCTGTATGGCATCTGACCAGTATTTGTCAAGAAATGCCCTTTAAAATTGTAAATATATGGCACAATGCTTAGCTACCTCAGTCACCCACAAAAGTACATCACCTTGTGTGTACCCAACACCAAACCTGATCTTTATACATGTGGAACAATCAGGTCTACTGCCGGATGTTTGTGTTGCTCTGGCGACACAAACATCCGGCAGTAGACCCGATTGTTCCACATGTCAAGATCTCGCCGGGAAAGCCTGAAGGGTTACTGATCTTTATACTTATATGGATATGGTGTCTGTCCTTTCAGACATGTCCGAAAGAACAGACACCATTGATGACCTGCAGCTGTCTAGAACGAAATTAGAATTATATATTAATACTTTCAGCTGCTGACAGGCGTTGATATATATCAATGGGGACAGGTGAAAATGTGTGCCCCAACCAGGACTCGAACCCAGGATCCCTGCTTACATGGCAGACACTCTATCCATCTGAGCCACTCAGGGCACAGAGGATAGTGCGACTGCAGGGACTATCTCACGCACACCTCCCGTGAGACCCACATTCTCACCTCAAATGTCCACACACTACATTCGTAGAGTCCCTACCCAACACACTCATTACTCGTGGAAGACATTCTTACCAATTCCCACAAGAGTTCGGCTAATATGCGCGCATCCGCACAGAAGAAGAAGGTCGTGGCCGGTATTGCCAGAACTATATACTTATATGGATGTGGTGTCTGTTCTTTCGGACATGTCTGTGTCATTTTAGAATACTGCTCGAGTATGTAGGACCCATAGCAGATGGGACATTGAACATTAACAGAGAAGAGTGGCACGAATGGTCACAGGTTTGTTTGATTCGCAAGAGAATGTCCTGGAAATGTCATACAACGTGAACTGCCAGACACTTGAAAATAGATACCTAGTATCTCACAAAATTTTGCTTGTAATATTTCAAGAACCAGTATTAAATGAAGAATCTAGAGATATTCTTAATCTCACTACACATCATTTCTGTAATGATCCTGAAGACAAAATTATACTGATTACGGTGCTCAAAGAGGTGTTTAAGCAGCCACAGGTTTCCATGCTCCTTATGCAACTGGGACAAGAAGAAACCCTACCTAACATATGGGGGTACTGAAGCATCCTCTGCTGTGCACTTAACAGGGGTTTGCAGAACATGTGCGCAGATATAGAGCACAAAGCTGACAGTTGACAGTGGATGTTACCAGTACTGTGCCACCCCATGGATGTTACCAGTACTATGCCACCCCAGTCAATTTATAATGCTACCATCTGCACCCTTTTTTGCAATGGTCATCTGGACATAATGTAGTCCAAAAGTTTGCCTCACTCTCCACTTTAGAGGGGCAACACAGGTATGTAATATGTCCTTGGACTTAAAAGAAAAAGATTTTCAGTAGCTGAAATGATATAAAGTGCTTTATGTTTTAAATAAATTGCCAGAAAACATCACAACACCAAAAAAATAATAAATCAGTAGTAATGAAATGTCGGGGATACATTTGCCTAGGTAACATTTATGAGTTATTAACACTGCAAGATCACAGTTTAATATAAATGCAAGGTAAGCCATCACAAATGTGAAATTCTAGTACATTAATTAGAAGTGTTACTGCCACAGTGTTGAACGCAAGCATGCAGACGGGTTTGCATTGTGTCAGTTTGTGGGATGGAGTTCCATGCCTTTTGCACTTGGTCAAAACAGGGATGAAATGCATATGTAGAAACATGCCTACAAACTTTTGTTTATGTTACACCACTCCCCCTTGTTGTTGCGATTTTTTATCCTGTCAGTGTAAATTCACTGACAGATGTTTGTTGTTTTAGCACATTTATTTGCATTCCAAAAAAATTTAAACTGCAGCATCATGAATATTTTGTACATAATGACTTGAGAATAACTTCTTCTTCTTCCAGAAACATTTCTGAATTAACTTAAGGTCTGTCTAATATCGCATACAAAAGCTTATGCTCATTCTATCAGAATCAAATAATAATTGTTCTTAATGAGAATAGAATCATTTATTGATTACTGTTTAAATAACCTCAAAACCAACTCTTACTTTAAAATATTCTGAGTTTGTAACTAGTCGCCTCATTGCCAGTCGTACCACCATGCGTCTGTCCTTGGCAGCGAACCAGACCCATCTGCCCTCACTATACTGTCCGCTGGTAGACAATCTGAGGCATTTCTCCACAATTTACACACTTATAGATCATCTCACTACATGTTAGTCAGATCTAGTCAACCTTTTTGCCTACTGCCCACTTTTGTATATCTATCAGTTGTAACATTTCCTAACTGGCCACTTATTCCATTGTGCTGATGATTGATAAAGTAGGGAAGTAACTTTACTTTTTAAAATTTACAGAGAAACGTCACAGCAATTTAAAGTATATATTAATAATTACTTAACAAATAGTTTATGCCACACTTGTATGAAAAACTAATGAAAATGTTTTTACAACACTTGTGGTCCATCATGAAAGCTGGAGTGCCCACTAGAGGGCACTAGGAACCAGGTTGACTACACTGTGCGAGTACATAAGGAATTATTTAATGATATTTAATGACTGACATAGTAGTATGGTAATGACACTGCAAGACACATGTGCTGCGTGTGAGAATGATATGTCTAATAATTTTGTCAACTGCTATCAGAATTCCTGAATTGTAAATGTTTTGAAATGTAACAAAGGAAAGTTATGAAAATATTATGGTGAATGTATGTGGCATGTTAATCCACACTGTTTTTTAATACTGGTTGCATTGGCACAGTCAGTTTATTTCTCTGTCATGAGCTGTTTTTGATTTCTGATTATTTTTATAATAAAATGTTTAAAGCCAAGAATATCGTGATACTGTATTCTGCACCATCCTAAGCCTACTACATGCTATTGCTTATTTATATAAATAGGTCATGTCTTTCACCGGTTGGTATGTCACAATTGCAAAAATTGTCATTATTTATGAAGAATACACTGTGTGTGTATGTGTGTGTGTGTGTGGTCCAAAGCATGAGCTCTGCAGATGGACTGTTGTTTTTAAATAGAGCACTGAGACAGTGCATTTGTTTTCTGAATTCGTTTTGGTGAGGACATATAGCTGCCATGTGCTCATATATATTACTTGATTATTCGGCATTTCTTTGGTATCAGCTGCTGTCCCCAGCACAATATACCTTGCTGACAGTAGAATGTTGGGATTTACAACTGGTAACACTTCATCAGCTCCCTCTCCATGTGGACCTGTCTAACTGTCTCTACAGGGCCTCTGACTTTCCTCTGGTGGGGTGCCGTACCAATGAGCTAACTCTCTCTGGTCATGTCGTGCTAACGTCTGATGTCATAAGCTCTCACCAACCTGTGCCCTCCATATTCAGTTGGTAAGAGCAGAACACAGCTGGACTCTTGTTACAGTTTCTAAGTACTTCTGTTTACTGTTTTATTCAGGATATCTCATGTTGACTCATAATGAGGTACATTGCTGATTATTATTTTATACCTCGAATAGAAAAAAGTGGGATGATCAGAGATATTTATGAGGTATTTTTTTAATGAAATAAGTAATGTTTTCAGTTTTTACTTAATTTTTGTTGTAGGTATTTCATTAGTAGGTATTTCATTAGTCCATGAACCATGGACCTTGCCGTTGGTGGGGAGGCTTGCATGCCTCAGCGATACAGATGGCCGCACCGTAGGTGAAACCACAACGGAGGGGTATCTGTTGAGAGGCCAGACAAACGTGTGGTTCCTGAAGAGGGGCAGTAGCCTTTGCAGTAATTGCAGGGGCAACAGTCTGGATGATTGACTAATCTGGCCTTGTAACACTAACCAAAACCGCCTTGCTGTGGTGGTATTGCGAACGGCTGAAAGCAAGAAGAAACTACAGCCGTAATTTTTCCCGAGGGCATGCAGCTTTACTGTATGGTTAAATGATGATGGCGTCCTCTTGGGTAAAATATTCCAGAGGTAAAATAGTCCCCCATTCGGATCTCCGGACGGGGACTACTCAAGAGGACGTCATTATCAGGAGAAAGAAAACTGGCGTTCTATGGATAGGAGTGTGGAATGTCAGATCCCTTAATCGAGCAGATAGGTTAGAAAATTTAAAAAGGGAAATGGATAGGTTAAAGTTAGATATAGTGAGAATTAGTGAAGTTTGGTGGCGGGAGGAACAAGACTTTTGGTCAGGTGAATACAGGGTTATAAATACAAAATCAAATAGGGGTAATGCAGGAGTAGGTTTAATAATGAATAAAAAAAATAGGAGTGTGGGTAAGCTACTACAAACAGCATAGTGAACACATTATTGTGGCCAAGATAGACACTAAGCCCACGCCTACTACAGTACTACAAGTTTATATGCCAACTAGCTCTGCAGATGATGAAGAAATTGATGAAATGTATGATGAGATAAAAGAAATTATTCAGATAGTGAAGGGAGACGAAAATTTAATAGTCATGGGTGACTGGGATTCGAGAGTAGGAAAAGGGAGAGAAGGAAACATAGTAGGTGAATATGGATTGGGGCTAAGAAATGAAAGAGGAAGCCACCTGGTAGAGTTTTGCACAGAGAATAACTTAATCATAGGTAACACTTGGTTCAAGAATCATGAAATAAGGTTGTATACACAGAAGAATCCTGGAGATACTAGAAGATATCAGATAGATTATATAATTGTAAGACCGAGATTTAGGAACCAGGTTCTAAATTGTAAGACATTTCCAGGGGCAGATGTGGACTCTGACCACAATCTATTGGTTATGAACTGTAGATTAAAACTGAAGAAACTGCAAAAAGGTGGGAGTTTATGAAGATGTGATCTGGATAAACTGACTAAACCAGAGGTTGTACAGAGTTTCAGGGAGAGCATAAGGGAACAATTGACAGGAATGGGGGAAAGAAGTACGGTAGAAGAAGAATGGGTAGCTCTGAGGGATGAAGTAGTGAAGGCAGCAGAGGATCAAGGAGGTAAAAAGACGAGGGCTAGCAGAAATCATTGGGTAACAGAAGAAATATTGAATTTAATTGATGAAAGGAGAAAATACAAAAATGCAGTAAATGAAGCAGGCAAAAAGGAATACAAACGTCTCAAAAATGAGATCGACAGGAAGTGCAAAATGGCTAAGCAGGCATGGCTAGAGGACAAATGTAAGGACGTAGAGGGTTATCTCACTAGGGGTAAGATAGATACTGCCTACAGGAAAATTAAAGAGACCTTTGGAGAAAAGAGAACCACTTGTATGAATATCAAGACCTCAGTGGAAACACAGTTCTAAGCAAAGAAGGGAAAGCAGAAAGGTGGAAGGAGTACCGTATTTACTCGAATCTAAGCCGCACTTTTTTTCTGGTTTTTGTAATCTGAAAAACTGCCTGTGGCTTAGAATCAAGTGCCAAGTAAGTGGAAGTTCTGAAAAATGTTGGTAGGTGCCACCACAACTAACTTCTGATGTCGAATATATGTAGCGTTATACAGGCATGCTTTGCAGGCACAAAGATAAATACTGGCACCAAAACCTCTGCGTCAGTAAATCAATTTAAAAATAAAAAAGGTGGAAGACGAGCTTTTTTCCCCACCTTGAGTTTTGACCACTGCATTTTCATACATTATCCAATGAAGTAAATACAAATTCCGTATTGTTCATCTTCGAATGTAGCAGCCTTTCAATGTACTACGAAAATCCGACTGGCAAGTTTGTTTGGGACGGTTGTCAATATGGCCAACTCTACGTTCTGAATTTTTTCCTACCTGTGACAAGAGATGGTTGCTAATAGGAACTTTTATGAATTGTGAATCACATGCAGTATTCTCTTCACCATAAGAATAATACGAATATAAACATTTTCAAATGTATTCCTACGTGTTTCGTGCTACCTCATTTAAATCCTGTCTGCCTAATAAACTACGAAACTAGAGTGAGACAACAGCAAATGCAGAAGAATATACATATCATGTCATGATTATATTCGTATTAGTCTTATGCTGAATAATGATACAGTCAGAAATGGAGCACGGCAACTGACTAGATTTTTAAATCTTAGATGACTCTAATTTCTGTGCAGAATGTAGTGTACTAAAGAGGTGTCTGCAAAGATTTTCAAACGGAGAATAATTTTCACTAAACTTTCGTTCATAACATCTATCATACGCAGTCTATTATTTGGTTCTTGTTGATCATTATCAAAGAAAGCAGCAGTGTAAGTAACGACAAATAGCAGTATCTTGCCATTGTTTTGCTAATGAGACAATTCCTCTCTCTCTCTTTTTTTTTTCCATAGTAAGCGGTGGTAGCGTGCACAAAAGCAAGCCATGCCGTGAACGGTGACAGGTCGTAAACACTCATTATCAGAAAGCAACAAACAATGCACAACACAGTACGATAATGCATTTTGAGCTTAGAGTGATGGGAACACCTGTAACAAAGAGAACGGCACTTATTAGATCAAAGAAAAATAAGCAATCAATTCAAACCAGACGAAGCACGTGAAAAAGGAAGTGTACCCGTATAAATATGGATAGAGCACCTGACGCGTAGCAATGACTACCTGGTAGAGCTTAAATGCTAAGCTTACCACACGAACCAAACTACTGTAGCTGTATCGTCATTCATTCAATCTACATTGTGTCTCATGTTACAATGGACCAACTTTGTTTCAGTTTGGAGGTGCGGTCTAAAACGTTTCTCTCCCCTTGAATTTCGAGTCTCAAATTTCAGGTGCGGCTTAGATTTGGGAAATTTTTTTTTTTCTTGATTTCGAGTCTCATTTTTCAGGTGTGGCTTAGATTCGAGTGCAGCTTAGATTCAAGTAAATACGGTATATAGAGGGTCTATACAAGAGCGATGTACTTGAGGACAATATTATGGTAATGGAAGAGGATGTAGGAGAAGATGAAATGGGAGATACGATACTGCGTGAAGAGTTTGACAGAGCACTGAAAGACCTGAGTCAAAACAAGGCCCCGAGAGTAGACAACATTCCATTAGAACTACTGACGGCCTTGGGAGAGCCAGCTCTGACAAAACTCTACCATCTGGTGAGCAAGATGTATGAGACAGGCGAAATACCCTCAGACTTCAAGAAGAATATAATAATTCCAATCCCAAAGAAAGCAGGTGTTGACAGATGTGAAAATTACTGAACTATCAGTTTAATAAGTCACAGCTGCAAAATACTAACACAAATTCTTTACAGACGAATGGAAAAACTGGTAGAAGTCGATCTCGGGGAAGATCAGATTGGATTCCGTAGCAATATTGGAACACATGAGGCAATACTGACCTTACGACTTACCCCAGAAGAAAGATTAAGGAAAGGCAAACCTATGTTTCTAGCATTTGTAGACTTAGAGAAAGCTTTTGACAATGTTGACTGAAATACTCTCTTTCAAATTCTAAAGGTGGCAGGGGAGCGAAAGGCTATTTACAATTTGTACAGAAACCAGATGGCAGTCATAAGAGTTGAGGGGCATGAAAGGGAAGCAGTGGTTGGGAAGGGAGTGAGACAGGGTTGTAGCCTCTCCCCGATGTTATTCGATCTGTATATTGAGCAAGCAGTAAAGGAAACAAAAGAAAAATTCGGAGTAGGTATTAAAATCCATGGAGAAGAAATAGAAACTATGAGGTTTGCCGATGACATTGTAATTCTGTCAGAGACAGCAAAGGACTTGGAAGAGCAGTTGAACGGAATGGACAGTGTCTTGAAAGGAGGATATAAGATGAATATCAACAGAAGCAAAATGAGGATAATGGAATGTAGTCGAATTAATTCAGGTGATGCTGAGGGAATTAGATTAGGAAATGATCCACTTAAAGTAGTAAAGGAGTTTTGCTATTTGGGGAGCAAAATAACTGATGATGGTCAAAGTAGAGAAGATATAAAATGTAGACTGGGAATGGCAAGGAAAGCGTTTCTGAAGAAGAAAAATTTGTTAACATCGAGTATAGATTTAAGTGCCAGGAAGTCATTTCTGAAAGTATTTGTATGGAGTGTAGCCATGTATGGAAGTGATACATGGACAATAAATAGTTTGGACAAGAAGAGAATAGAAGCTTTTGAAATGTGGTGGTACAGAAGAATGCTGAAGATTAGATGGGTTGATCACATAACTAATGGTGAAGTATTGAATAGAATTGGGGAGAAGAGGCGTTTGTGGCACAACTTGACAAAAAGAAGGGACCAGTTTGTAGGACATGTTCTAAGGCATCAAGGGATCACAAATTTAGCATTGGAGGGCAGTGTGGAGGATAAAAATTGTAGAGGGAGACCAAGAGATGAATACACTAAGCAGATTCAGAAGGATGTAGGCTGCAATAAGTACTGGGAGATGAAGGAGCTTGCACAGGATAGATTAGCATGGAGAATTGCATCAAACCAGTCTCAGGACTGAAGACCACAACAACAACAACATTTCATTAGTTATTGTCATAAAACTCTGCTCAGTCTTAACTTTATTATGATTACTGCTGGAAAATGATTTATGATTTCCAGGTGTTTGTGTCTCCATGTATTTGATTAAATAATTATTTTCATTTCAACATCATTACCATTTACTACTATTTCGATTTTCAGTACACTTCTGACAAGGTAAGTTGCCACTAACAGCTCAGGTCAAGCAGCTGCATGTATGTACATGTACTACTACTTAACAAAAATTTCATACAGTGAGCATCCAAAGATGACTGTCATTAGTCACTGAAAGTCTGAAGTTACAATTATTGTCGTGACACAAGTTTTGTTAAAGATCAATTATCCTGTTAATGTAATTTATCATATCATTACTGCATCATATTCAGCTTTTTAGATAAAAGTAATTTTATGTTTGTTTAATATATAATGAAATATCTTTTAATTGGCTTTAATGTACTAATACCAATGGGAAATGTCAATTTTTGTCGATAGTGAAGTAAAACATACCAAATTTTCGCAGGTATATAATCAACAAACTAAAATACAAATGAGGTTCTCAAAAATATTTTGTTCTAACACATATATCATCAGTAAGGAATCCCTAACAATTTAAAAAGTAAATTAAAAGTGCACTTCAAAAACCACTGTTTCTACAAATTATCTGAACTTCTAGGGTCAGGAAATTAAAAGTTCTGTTAGCTTCATGACAAGTATCAGTGTTTGTTATAAAGCCTTACATCAAGTAATAATGTACTGAAACAGGGCCCAGAATTTACAGATGTTGGCACATATTTTCTTTGCAAATACCATTTCACTCAAGTGAGTATTGAGCTACTGATATAAGATAAACAAGAATTCTATAATATAACTCAGGGGCATTTTCAAAGTATCAACTTTCTTTCTAATTTACCTGATAAAATACAGCTGGCATAAGTATGAATATATTTGGCAGTATAATGATAGTTCATTTTTAATGCAGCACACAGACTATATGTCTTAACATGCTTCACATCCCTTTCTATATAATGTTTCTATTATTGTAATGTGTAAAAGGTGGTGGGTAGGAATTACTGACTCACATCTGTTTGTCTTTCTTTAAAAAAGAAAAAAAAGACGCTTTGTAAATGATTAGTATGTAACCATATTTACAAAATATTAGTGTTTTGAATATAAACTGGCTCATTCTACATCATTATGACAGAGTGCAAATGATCCATGGAATATGAATTTAACTAATGAACTAGCTAAATGACTGAAGGTTCTCCTTCTTGATGGTATGTCTAGAGCATAGTGAATGAATGAATGAAAAGTGTTTGTTTACTTAGGAAAGATTAATTTATTTATTGTGTTGCATGCTAATTAGGTGGATCTCAGTGATGCAGATGTTAATAATATAAGTAGAAGCTCAGAAGAGGTCATAAGCTATGCAGATGTTGCCTGTGGAACTGATGGCCTACAAAGAGATGCCAGCCAGTGTATTCTTTGTGGCTCTCTACTTCATCACAGATATCATGACCAGAGGACATATTATTCCAAGAATGCACCTGCCATAGGTGAGTTATGTGAAAGATAGACTTATTTCTGTGATCTGAGACTGACATATGTAATAAAAGTTATTAGATTAAAAATGTAATTAGATTAAAAAAATCTACTCACCAAGTGTGGCAAGAGAAAACATGTATGGAGGTTAAGGAAATGTGCAAACTTTCAGAGAACTTGGCTTCTTCTTGTGGCAGAAGGGTTGAAGGGAAAGGAAGAAGAATGAATGAAAAGGACAAGTGAGTTTTAGGAAATGAGAAGAGTTCAGAAGAGTTGCGCAGAATCCTGGGTCAGGGGACAAGTGTCCAGGAAAATTTTACTAATAGTAATAATGTAACAGATTAATACTCTCCATGGCAGCAAATATTTTAAAGCAGGCTGAAATATGCACACACAACTGCACCCATAAAAAGTCATTATTGTTGTTTTTTTGTTCTCAAACATTTCAAATCTTTATATGATGACAGTGCTACGAGAGAAGAGTTACTAAACATAGCCTTCTGAAATTCCTTCACCAAAGACAAAGTAAATATTCCAAAATTTGAATCAAGAACAGCTGCAAACATGGGTAACTCCGAAGTAGATATCCTCAGAGAAGTGAAACAAAGCAGTAGATATCCTCTTAGTAATTAAACAACTTAAATCAGTTAATAAAAGCAAGTCTTCTGGTCCAGACTGTATACCAATTACATTCATTTCAGAGTATGCTGATGCAATAGTTCCATTATTAACTATCATATACAACCACTCGCTCGACAAAAGATCTGTATCCAAAGATGAAAGTTGCGTAGGTCACACCAATATTCAAGAAAGGTGGTAGAAATAATCCACTAAATTATAGACTCGTATCATTAACACCAATACGTAGTAAGATTTTGGAATGTACACTGTGTTCAGTAATTATGAATTACCTCGAATAGAACACTCTATTGTCATACAATCAACACAGATTTAGAAAACATCGTTCTTGTGTAACATAACTAACTCTTTACAAATAGGAAGTGTTGAGTGCTATTGTCAAGGGATTTAAAATTGAGTCCATATTTCTAGATTTCCAGAAGGTTTTAGAAACAGTACCACACAAGCGGCTTGTGAAATCTCATGCTTATGGAATATCGTCTCAGTTATGTGACTGGATTCATGATTTCATGTAAGAGAAGTGATAGTTCATAGTAACTGATGGAAAGTCAACAAGTAAAATGGAAGTGATTTCTGGTGTTCTCTGAGGTAGTGTTATAGCCCCTCTGCTGTTCCTTACCTATATAGACAATTTAGGAGACAATCTGAGCATCTGTCCTCGGTTGTTTGCAGGTGATACTGTCATTTATCATCTAGTAAACTCATGAGAAGATCAAAACAAATTGCAAAACAATTTAGAAAAGATATCTCTATGGTAAAAAAATTGGCAGTTGACCCCGAATAATGAAAAGTGTGAGGTCATCCACATGAGTGCTAAAAGGAATACATTAAGCTTCAGTTACAAGATAAATCAGTCATATCTAAAGGCCGTAAAAGACTGCCTATGCTACATTTGTCCATCCACTTTTGGAGTACTGCTGTGCAGTGTGGGATCCTTACCAGATAGGATTAGAGTGCATCGAGAAAGTTCAAAGAAGGGCAGCATGTTTTGTATTATTGATAAATAAGAGAGAGAGTGGCATTGACATTATATAGCATTTGGGGTGGAAATAATTGAAACGAAATTTCAATCACCAACTTTTCCTCTGAATGGGAAAATATTTTGTTGACACCAACATAGATAGGGAGAAACAATCATCATCATAAAATAAGTGAAATCAGAGCTCACACAGACAGATATAGGTGTTTATTTTCTCCACGTGCTGTTCAAGATTGGAATAATAGAGAACTGTTGTGAAGGTGGTGCAATGAACTCTCTGCTGACAGCAGAAAAAAATTGTTATCCAAATTTTTCAAGAATTATAAGCTGAAGGACCAGAATTGTCAAGTATGTATCACCACAGCAACAATATTTAGCATACTTACACTCAGGTCTCCTGAAATGAAGGTTTTATTTTCACTTATGTGATGTTGAGATATGCTGCTCCCTGGAAAAAGTCATAATCGACCCCTGTGTGTGTGCTCTGTGGTCCAATTTGAAATTAATTACTTTCATCAACATATTCAGTTTAACTGATGAAAGGAGAAAACATAAAAATGCAACAAATGAAGTAGGCAGAAGAGTGTAGAAATTTCTAAAAAATGAGATTGACCGGAAGTGCAAAATGGCCAAACAGGAATGGCTAGAGGACAAATGTAAGGATTTAGAAGCATATTTCATGAGGGAAAAAATAGAGTCTGGCTGCAGGAAAATTAAGCAGACTTTTGGAGAAAAGAGAACCAGCTGCCCGAATATCAATAGTTCAGATGGAAAACCTGTCCTAAGCAAAGAAAGGAAAGCTGAAAGGTGGAAGGGATGTATAGAGTGTCTGTACAAGCTAGGCAATGGAAATGTTATAGAACATTTTTTGGAAGGTGGCTATTATCAGCTGTGAAGTAAAGTATGAAATGCATGTTTGACCATCAGCTGCTTTTTTATTTAAAACACAAATATCGATCAGTTTCATTCACAGACCATCTTCATGGATTCCATCCAAATGTACAAAAAATATATGTAATGTACAGGAAATGTTACAAAATATTTTCTGAGGAAGTGCACAATATACATGAATACTTCCAGGGTTAAAACAGGCTAGACCACTTCATAGCATCTGTGATAATTTAAATAATGACCATGTCTCATTTGCAGAGCAAGCCACGAATTCCATTACAACACACAGGACTTTTAAAGGCAAACATACTAATAACATGCATAAACAGAGTGGTACTGAAGAGAAGATCAGAGGTATAAGTGCTACAATTGCCAAAATATTGAGGAATTGGTCAAAGAGCGTTACAAAGTATTTTTTCATATGGCACAGAAATATCTTGATGATAAGTTTCTTGCTGAATACAGGGGACTGGACTATCTTTGGTGTACATCTTTGGTATAGTTTCCCATGTGAACATAAAAACGAAGTTGCTATCTCTTTACATAAAATAACATCAATCTCACAATATAAGGTAGGAATCACTTTAAAACCCTAATGTTAAACAGTAACATAATCATTGCATAAATGTATGTAAACAAATGACAATTATATCGTAAACATAATGAAAATAGTATCCATAACATAAAAACAAGTTAAAATACTGTGTTCTGAAATAGCTTGAAATGTCACCCAGCATTCATATGTATCTAAGTTACAGTAATGAAACATTATTGTAAAATATCGACTACATTTAGAGAAAAACATCACATGTAAATAAAGTTTAGTTAAAGTGCTTAATTAGAAGCCTAATATATCAGTAATACTAATATCATAAAGAAGGGTACAAATGGGATAGAAACAGAGATTAGCGATCATGATGTCATTATAGCAACTATGTTCACGAAAGTTAATAAAACAGGCAAGAAGGCTAGGAGAGCTTTTCTGTTAGGCAGAGTAGATAAGCAGTTATTAACATGTCACTTAGACAGTGAATTGTCATCACTTAGTTCTAGTAAGAGAGATGTGGAGGAATTATGGGCAAAGTTTAAACAGATTGTAAGTCGTGGTCTGGAGACTTATGTCCTTAGTAAGTGGAAAAAGGATGGAAAACACTCACCTTGGTTTAATAACACATTGCTGGCACCTCTTCTGAATTGTCACATGCATAGAGTACAATTCGTGGCCTGTCTGCAGAGCCGCAACACGGTGAACCAACACTAACATCTACTGCGTCTTCACACTACATTGCTCCTGTGTCGAACTTCCCTCTGCTTCCTGCCATTTCCGCGTTGTCACAGATGAATCTACAGGACGCTCATCTTCTTGCTTCACAAGATTCCTTATGGCGTGGCTGCTCTGCCATGCCGTCCCTCATTGTCTGCAGCTGACACCCACGCTGTTCCAACCCAGCAAGTTCAGTGAACCGACACCTTCAGTAATGGCACTTGTCACAGAATCCACACCACAGACGGCCCATCTGTATACGTTATAAGGCCAGGTGCCTTAAGGTTTCCGATGTGCCTGCTGTTGCTGCCATTCTGCTTCCCGACGCCGTCGACGCTTGGAGTGACATTCCGCCACCTACGCAGCAGTTCGACACACAAGACTCTGGCAATGCGGTTTCTGATGCGCCCACTTCTCGCACTGGACGCTGTCTTCAACCGCTGCGCTGGCACAAAGATTATGAGTTCAAGTGAGGAAGCTTCCCTCTGCCATGTGCCGCACTGCTGAAGGAGGGGGGGAGGGGGGGGGGGTCTCTGTGGCACCTCTTGTGTAAAGTACCATTTCTTTGAACTCGATATTCTTTGATTTTTCTTTGTCTATGTTTTCTCAGCGCACCATGTTTGTACTGCCATGTTGTATTCACTTACTTCTGTGCTAAATAAATGTATTTTGACATTTACAGTGTATTATTACCGCCCTGCAACACATAATAGCCACAACTGTAGAGTGCCTGTGAGGAACGTAAAAGAAAATGACCTGACTTCTTGTTCCTTGTAATTCTTGTAGATTTATCAGTATCCCTTAAATATAGCTGTTTGTAATAACTTTACATTTTGAGTAGTCATGCATGTCCTCCAGGATGGTTGTTGGGGTATTAAGCTTGTACCCCATTACATGTAAAAGATGTCACTTCCTAGACCTGCCAGCATAGTGGTATTCTCAATTAATATGTTTATGTACTTTGTATGACTCAGTGGTTGGATGGGTAAGTGTTAAAATATAAATCCACAAGCCTTCAGTGCAATCCTCAGTCTGTTCTCAGATTATTTCTGAAATTTATAACTTCTTTCATCTCTGGAAACTTACACCGCTGATCAAAGTTTGTGTCAAACCATATGCCCCTGCAACTAGCTAGGTAAATAAGTTTAAAGGCCAAAGGAAGGCAAAGGCATACTGTCTTGAAGAGAACTGTGCAAATACAGTACTGGGGCATAGGGACAGTATTCACCTTGAGGACAGATGTACTTAACACTTTGATAGTTGTCTTTAAACTGATCTGGACTTCATCCAAATTTACCTCCTACTCCAGTGATGCATTTATGACATTTCTGTTTATTCTATGTTCAATTTATAAAGTTTCTTTTTAGTTTTTCTATGTGAAATGCATTTTTACGAGGAAGTGAAGTGATATTTCATATGAGCAATGTATTTCACATACATGAACAAGAAAGACTTGTGGGAAATCCTTAAATTACAGTCAGTGCAAAAGGTCCTTTTCTGTCTTATCGTTATTTGTTTCTATTTTTTAAATAAATAGAGAAATCAAATCCTATTAGAGAAATGAAGCATAGTATGATACATTAGAACTAAATGTGAAATATAATTCTATACTGCTGCCTATTAAAATTGTAACACCATCAGTATCAAGTGTGAGGGTTTCCCAGAAACTAATGCACCACTTTTTTTTTCTTCAACAATTCTTTATTGAACATAATGAGAATAACACACACAAGAGAATGGTGTTTTATCTACACACACTATTTTTCCACGTAGTCTCCATCCCGTTCTTTAGCCTTCCTCCAGCAAGGAACAAGGGTGTGTATGCCCTGTTGGTACCAGTCCTTGTCGTGATGGCAGAGCCAGTGCTTCACCATGGTTGGTTCAAGTGGCTCTGAGCACTATGGGACTTAACTGCTGAGGTCATCAGTCCCCTAGAACTTAGAACTACTTAAACCCCGTTTTCAAGAAGGGACGTCGAACAGATGTGCAGAACTATAGACCTATATCTCTAACGTCGATCAGTTGTAGAATTTTGGAACTCGTATTATGTTCGAGTATAATGACTTTTCTGGAGACTAGAAATCTACTCTGTAGGAATCAGCATGGGTTTCGAAAAAGACGGTCGTGTGAAACCCAGCTCGCACTATTCATCCAAGAGACTCAGAGAGCAATAGACACGGGTTCACAGGTAGATGCCGTGTTTCTTGACTTCCGCAAGGCATTCGATACAGTTCCCCACAGTCGTTTAATGAACAAAGTAAGAGCATATGGACTATCAGAACAATTATGTGATTGGATTGAAGAGTTCCTAGATAACAGAACGCAGCATGTCATTCTCAATGGAGAGAAGTCTTCCGAAGTAAGAGTGATTTCAGGTGTGCTGCAGGGGAGTGTCATAGGACCGTTGCTATTCACAATATACATAAATGACCTTGTGGATGACATCGGAAGTTCACTGAGGCTTTTTGCAGATGATGCTGTGGTGTATCGAGAGGTTGTAACAATGGAAAATTGTACTGAAATGCAGGAGGATCTGCAGCGATTTGACGCATGGTGCAGGGAATGGCAATTGAATCTCAATGTAGACAAGTGTAATGTGCTGTGAATATATAGAAAGATAGATCCCTTATCATCTAGCTACAATATAGCAGGTCAGCAACCGGAAGCAGTTAATTCCATTAATTATTTGGGAGTACGCATTAGGAGTGATTTAAAATGGAATGATCATATAAAGTTGATCATCGGTAAAGCAGATGACAGACTGAGATTCATTGGAAGAATCCTAAGGAAATGCAATCCAAAAACAAAGGAAGTAGGTTACAGTACGCTTGTTCGCCCACTGCTTGAATACTGCTTGGCAGTGTGGAGTCCGTACCAGATGGGATTGATAGAAGACGTGGAGAGGGTCCAACAGATGGCGACGCGCTTCGTTACGGGATCATTTAGTAATCGCAAAAGCGTTACGGAGAAGACAGATAAACTCCAGTCGAAGACTCTGCAGTAGAGATGCTCAGTAGCTCGGTACGGGCTTTTGTTAAAGTTTCGAGAACATACCTTCACCGAAGAGTCAAGCAGTATATTGCTCCCTCCTACGTATATCTCGTGAAGAGACCATGAGGATAAAATCAGAGAGATTAGAGCCCACACGGAAGCATACCGACAATCCTTCTTTCCCCGAACAATACGAGACTGGAATAGAAGGGAGAACCGATAGAGGTACTCAGGGTACCCTCCGCCACACACCGTCAGGTGGCTTGCGGAGTATGGATGTAGATGTAGATGTAGAACCTAAGGACATCAAACACATCCATGGCCGAGGCAGGATTCTAACCTGCGACCGTAGCGGTAGTGCGGTTCCAGACTGTAGCGCCTAGAACCACTCGGCCACCCCGGCCGGCGCTTCAGCATGTGAATCACCTCCTCATCATCCTTGAACTGTCTGCCACGAATGGCATCTTTTAATGGCCCAAACAAGTGGAAGTCCGAGCGGGCTAGGTCAGGTGTGACAACCGTGGATGGTCTCCCCAACTGCTGCAAATCATGGAGCTCCACCAAACTGCCTTCTGATGACTGTCTCCTCCATGCCCAGTGACTAACCGTACTTCCCTCAATAGCAGATGCTCCATAGGCTTTGCATAAGTGTTTGTGAATATTCCCCATAGTTTCTTTCTCTGCAGGGAGAAATTCAATGATGGCATGTTCCTACACCTACAGATGCCATTTCGAAACTGTCCTGCAGCTATGCTATCTCTCAGAAGTGATGGAAACTTGGCGTGCTCACTCAGGAGACTTCAAATAATACATACATAAAGTTTTGCATTTGTAGCATTATTTTCAGCTGAGAAAAAAATACGGTGCATTTCTTTCTCAGCAACCCTCATATAACATGTACTTGGAAAAACAAATGATTAATATTGATATGTCAGCTACATTCTGTTTATAAGGGAAGATTACGCAGTGTGTTTATTATTCAGAAATTCTATTAGAATATTTTCTGTTTGTTAGAAGATCTTGTTACATCTTCTGTAAGAAAAAGAAACGTCTGTCATTATGTGTGAGAGTTTGACAGTTGCTTATAGAGACAGCAGTTTATTGTGCTGCAATTCTGGTGCTGGAACTGTCAAGAGAATATGAAATCAACAGATTTAGTGGGGCTGCACTCTGTGTGCAGGATTGAGCCACTTCGCATGCCTTCCATCAGGAAAAGGAATTGTTTGCAGCAAGATAAGAATCATCAAGAATGAATATAGTCAGATTGTACTTATCCTCACCCTTTCATCATCATATCAGCTCGAGACCTGGAATGATGGTATGGGGTGCCATTGAATGCACAACATGGTTACCTCTGTCTTAACAGTAATGAAGAGGATAGGTAGCAACTCACTGTAAAGATGACACATTAAATTGCAGACAGGCACAACAAAAAGACTGGTGCACACTGAGCTTTCAGCCAAAGCTTTCTTCAGAAAGAAAAGGAAAACACACACACACACACACACACACAGTCAGGTACACCCCATGCACAAATGAACACTATCTCCAGTTACTCTAGCTGGACTGCAGCTGTTGTGTTGAACAAAAACAGGCACTGGGAGTGTTGCAGGGAAGGGCAAGGGATAGCAGAGTAAAAGTGGAAGGAGAGAAGAATGTTGTCTTCTGGTGGAATAGGCGAGGATGCTGTAGAAAGTGGCAGCACAAGGCTGGCAGTGTCAGTGTTGGGACGCTGGTGGGGGAGGGAGAGTGGGGGAGGCACAGACGAGAGAAAGGACAGAGGGTTGCAGTTGCAGAGAGCAAGCACAGTGAGGGTGACAGGATGTGAAACGTGTGGAGGTTATAGGAGAGGGGGGGAGGGGGGGGGGGCAGAATCTGTTGGGTGGAGTGTGTGGGGCAATCGGTTATCGTAGTTTGGGGCTGGGATAATTTTAGGAGTGAAGAATTTGTTGTAAGGATAGCTCGCATCTGCGCAGTTCAGGAAAGCTGATGGTGGAGCAGAGGATCCAGATGCTCTGTGTTGTGATACTGCCTTTAAAATCGAGCATGTTATATTCAGCTGCATGTTGTGCCACAGGGTGATCCACTTGAAGCATGATCATTCATCCTGATGGACAGCTGATTTGTAGTCATACCAATATAAAAAGCTGTCCAGTGATTTCTGCAGAGTTAGTATATGGTGTGGCTGCTTTCACAGGTGGTTTGGCCTCCGATGGCTTAGGATACGGCTGTAACAGAACTGGAATAGGAAGTGCTGCATGTGTAGATTGGGCGGGTCGTGCATGTGGGACTTCTACAGGGAAATAATCCCTGTGGCAAGGAGCTGTGATTGTAAGTGACATATGAATGGACTAGGATGATTTGGAGGCTGGGGGTGAATAGGAGGAGGAGATTGGTGTTTGACGTCTCGCCGACAATGAGATCGTTAGAGACGGAGCACAAGCTCGAATTAGGGAAGGATTGGGAAGGAAATCAGGAATGCCTTTTCATAGGAACCATCCTGGAATTTGCCTGAAGTGATTTAGGGAAATCACAGACAACCTAAATCCGGATGGCCAGATGCAGGTTTGAACTGTCATCCTCCTGAATGTGAGTCGAGGGTGCTAATCACTACGCCACCTTGCTCTCTGTTGGGGGTGACAGAACACCACTTTTGGAGGAGTGAGAAGGACTTGGTGTAGGTTGTCCCTCATTTCAGGGCATTATGGTGGATAATCAAAGCCCTGACAAAGAATGTGGCTCAGTTGTCCCAGTACAGATTAGTATTGTGCAGTCAAGACGGTGCATGTTTGTAGCAGGGTATTGCGTGGGGTGGGAGGATTGGGGGTGCTCTATCCTGTGCAAGCTTCTTCATCTCCCAGTACCCACTGCAGCCTACATCCTTCTGAATCTGCTTAGTGTATTCATCTCTTGGTCTCCCTCTATGATTTTTACCCTCCACGCTGCCCTCCAATACTAAATTGGTGATCCCTCGAAGTTATGTGATCTACCCATCTAATCTTCAGCATTCTTCTGTAGCACCACATTTTGAAAGCTTCTATTCTCTTCTTGTCTAAACTATTTATCGTCCACGTTTCACTTACATACAGGGCTACACTCCATACAAATACTTTTAGAAACTACTTCCTGACATTTAAATCTATACTCGATGTTAACAAAATTTTCTTCTTCAGAAATGCTTTCCTTGCCATTGCCAGTCTACATTTTATATCATCTCTACTTTGACCATCATCAGTTATTTTGCTCCCCAAATAGCAAAACTCCTTTACTACTTTAAGTGTCTCATTTCCTAATCTAATTTCCTCAGCATCACCAGACTTAATTTGACTACATTCCATTATCCTCGTTTTGCTTTTGTTGATGTTCATCTTATACCCTCCTTTCAAGAGACTGTCCATTCCGTTCAACTGGGGGATATGACTCGGGAAATCTGTTTGCTGGCTAGGTGTGGGTGATAGTGCCTGTCTGTGAAGGCCATTGTGAGACTCAGGATACTGGGCAAGCAAGTTCTTCACCTTAGATGTGCGAATTACAGGCAGTCAGGCTGTATGGGATGGATTTTCTGGTGTGGAAGGGATGGTAGGTGCTGAAATGCAGCTCTTTTGGTGGCTGGCGCATTTAATGTGCAGAGGTGTGTGGATGGGGCCATCAGAGAGGAGATGGCACATTGGGTTGAGTTGCACTTGGTGAAATGGATGTGAGAGAAGGTATTGATGTTGTGAAAAAATCAATGTCTTGTCCCTGAGTCCAGTCCAGGAAGATATCATCAGTGACCGTGAACCAGAACAGACCTAGCCTCTCAAAACCCCATGCTGCCCAGACAGGATACAGCTGTTGTTGCTGAGAGAGGTGGCAGCTGTCTCTACTAAATTTTGCACCATTTTTATCTCCAAATGATGTCTGAATTTAACCATGTGTTTCCATACTATACTGTATGTGCATAATAGGTAAAATTTTATTTTTTCTATTCTTGCTAGTGCTGCAATGTTAATAGCAAGCAGTGTAGATGGAAAATATTCAACTGTTGATTGTTGTTATTATTTGTTATCAGTACAACCATCAAGAGCAATGGAGGATGCATCTACTCGCACTTCAGCTGCTGAATACACACACAAGGCAAGGCACAAAAGCGTAAGAAGGGAAAGCACTGCACACCCCGTGACTAATGATGGAGGTGAGTTCTGCTGCATGTTAAAGGATAGAGCTATCGTCACTCCCAGAGGCGGCAAGTATGCAAACTAGATTTCACACCCTGTATACATCTGTATCTTCATCCACACTCTACAAACCACTGTGAAGTGCAGGCATAGTTTACTTTCCATTGTACCAGTTATTGGGGTTTCTTCCTGTTCCATTCACATATGGAGTGCAGGAAGAATGGCTGTTTAAAATTTTTTTCTTCATGCTATAATTAATCTAAGTTCTCTATGGGAGTGATATGGAGGGGGTTGTAGTATATTCCTAGAATCGTCATATAAAATCAGTTCTTGAATCTTTAAGTGTCTAGCAGTTCAGTTTCTACGAGCATTTCTGTAACAGTTTCCCATGGACCAGACAAACCTGTGACCATACGTGTTGTCCTGCTATGTATACATTCAGTATCCCCTGTTAGATCTATATGGTACAGGTCCTACACACTTGAGCTATATTATGGGTTGGGACCCCTGACTGTCTTGTAAGCTCTCTCCTTTTTAGGTTGACTTCATTTCCGCAGTATTCTACCAATAAAACCAAAGACTTCCATCTATGTGATTGTTCTATTTCATGTCACTACTAAGTGTTAATGATGATGGTGATGATGTGCTATCACTCACTGATGTGTATGAACCTCAGTTTCTATGGGGTCTGAAGTGAATACAGAGGCAAATTGTGGAGTTGTGGATTTTTCGACATTGTTCTGGTGAGAATTGGGTGAGTAGCATTGGTAATCCTCAGGAGCTCCCCTTATATGAGATGGCCAATTGCAACAGTGACTTGTTAATACTGCAGACATAGTATACTTCTTTTTATCCAAATTGTCAAGTGCACAATTTTACATTTTTGAACAATTATAGCTCCTTTCCAATATTTGCGCCACTTCACAATCTTATCAATTTCTCACTGAATGTCTGTGCATCTTTTTCCAGACAGTACTTCATTACTGATAGCTGCATCATCTGCAGTTAGTATTGTCTGAGGATATTATTAATATTGTCTGCAGGATCATTAATATACATCATACAGCAAGGATCACAACACAGTTCCTTTGCGGCAAAACTGAAGCTACTTCTACATCAGTATTGTGACTGTCCTTCCAATAAATGTGCTGCATCCTCCCTTTTTAAAAAGAAAAAAGTGCTTTTGATAATAACCATAAATGTGGTACAGAGTCAAATGGTTTTCAGAAAATGAGGAAGACTGCAGCTATCACACTGCTCTGATCCAAGGATTTCATGATATAATATGAGAAAAGCCTGAGTTGGATTTCACTGGCCAGTGTTCTTGGAATTCATACTGGTTGGCATGGAGGAGGTCATTCTGTTTGAGATACCTCATTACATTTGAGCTCAGAATGTGTTTTAAGGTTATAAATAAAAGGACATAAAGGCTATTGGATGGTAGTTTCATGGATCACTTCAGCCACCCTTCTTATAGATGGGTGTGGCGTGTGCTTTCTTCCAACTGCTGAACACAGTTTTTTGTTCAAGTGATGTTAAAAGAGTGGCTAAACTAGCCACAAATTCTGGTGGGAATTCCATCATGTCTTGGAACTTTGTTAAGTTTTAGAAATTTCAGTTTATTCTCAACACCACTGACACTAGTATCTATATCACTCATCTTTGCAGTGGTGTGAGTGTCAAATTGGGCCAATACCTCTTTGTTTCTATTTGTAAAGGAACATTTGAGAACCAAGTTCAGCATTGCTGCTTTTTGCTTTGCTACTCTCAGTTTCAATTCCTGCTGCTGTACCCAAGAGTGTCTAGACACTGACCTTGGTACCACTAACAGGCTGTGTTTATGACCAAAATTTGTTTAGGTTTTTTGAGAGGTCCTTCAATTATGTTCTGTTATGGTAGTTGTTGAAGGTGTTGTGTATTGCCCTCTTGACAACCAAATATGTTTAGTTCAACATGTCACAATCTCTAGCTCTTCACTTTCTTTTATTATGAAGGTGTATCTGTTTCTTTAGAAGTTTCTGTGCAATGTCTGTATACAGTTAGGAGTCCCTCATACCATGAAGTGTTCTAATACATGGTCTAGCCACGTTGATGTGAGCGCTGCCTTGGGGACCATGTCCACCTTTATGTGCAGTCTATAAAAATGAAAACAATCAAGTATTGATAAAAAATTTTAATTGGACATATAAAACATCTACTCACCAAGTGGCAGTAGGACACATACATAAAAGATTGTTATGATTTGGAAGCTTCCAGAGCCAGTGGCTCCTCCTTCAGCTAGAAGGAGAAGGAAGAAGGGAGAAGGAAAAGGACTGGTGAAATCTAGGAAAAGGGGTAGATTTTGGGAAAGTCACCCAGAACCATAGGTCAGGGCAGACATACTATACAGGATGAGAAGGAAAGACTCATTGTTGGGGAGTGCATCAGATGAGATTTCAAAACCTGACAGCTTAAAGGTGGAAGACAGGGTAATATGCAAGAAGGAGATTACTGCTAAAACATGGTGCACGAATTAATAAGAGTGAGAAGCTAAGTGCATTGTACGTAACAGAGGTTGGGGGGCGGGGGGGGGGGGGGGGGGGGGGGGGGAGAATAGATGGGAAAGACAATGAAAGTTGTAGGAAACTAAAATGGAGTGAAGCAAAGAGTAGTTACAGTGACGAAAAGCTGCGATGGAGGAAATTAACATAAATTAATGCCAGGTGGGTGATGAGAACCAAAGACATGCTGTAGTGCTAGTTCCCACCTGTGTAGTTCTGAGAAACTGGTGTCTGGGGGAAGAATCCAGATGGCGCGTGTGGTGAAACAGGTGCTGAAGTCACAAATGTCATATTGTAGAGCATGCTCTGCAACAGGATATTGTGAGTTGCCAGTGTATACCCTCTGCCTATGCCCATTCATCCTAATTGATAATTTGGTGGTAGTCATGTTGATGTAGAAGGCTGAACAGTGTTTACATACTAGCTGGTATATGACGTGTCGTTTTGCATATGGCTCTCCCTTTGATAGTATATGTTTTGCCATTTACAGGGCTATTATAGGTGGTGGTAGGATGGTGCATAGGGCAAGTCTTGCAGTGGGGATGGTCACAGGGGTAGGAGCCATAGGGTAGGGAAAGCAGCATAGGGCCTGACAAGAATATTGCAGAAATTGGGAGGACAATGGAAAGCTTTTTTAAGTGTGGTGGGCAAAATTTCAGACAGAATGGATCTCATTTCACGGCATGATTTTAGAAACTCATGACCCTGTCAAAGTACCTTATTAACATATTCTAGATCAGCTGATGATCAACTAAGGCAGATATATGTTCAGTGGGTGCTTTGAAGCCAGCAACTACAGGACGTCTGAAATCCAGGCCCGTCCCCCTCCGACCACACACCTTGCTTATCGCCACTGATGCCACCTCCCTCTATACAAACATCCCCCATGTACATTTCATCAGTCAGCGCCCACCTGATACCAAACTGATGACATCCTTCCTACTCACCTTAATCAACTTCATACTTACCAGCAACTACTTCACCTTTGAGAGGCAGACATACAAACAGATCAGGGGTATAGCCATGGGAACCAGGATGGCTTCTTCCTATGCCAACCTTTTCATGGATCACTTGGAAGGGGCTTTCCTGGGATCCATAAGTCTTCAGCCCCTGGTTTGGTTTAGATACATCAATGACATCTTTACCATATGGACTCACAGTGAGACTGACTTGCTAAAATTCCTGGAATCTCTGAATATCTTCTCCGAATTAAATTTCACATGGTCCTATTCTGAATCCCATGCCACTTTCCTTGATGTTGATCTCATCCTCACCAAAGGCTAGCTACACACTTACGACCACATTAAACCTGACAACAAAGAAACAGTACTTACATTTTGACAGTTGCCATCGTTTCCATGTCAAATGTTCCCTTCCATACAGCCTTGACATCCTAGGCGAACGTATTTGTTCAGATGCATACTCTTTACAGCAATACACCACCATTCTCACCTCAGCCTTCACTGCATGTAATTACCCCTCCAACCTAGTAAAAAAGAAGATTTCTCAGGCCATCATGTCCAATCCTGGTACTATTGATCCATCCGAAAAACAGCTTCAGAGCATACCATTGGTGACGCAGTATTATCCTGGTCTGGAATGTGTTAAACAGCTACTTCAACAGGGCCATGACTTCCTAAAACATACCCCGGAATGGGATCCATTCTGTCTGAAATTTTGCCCACCACACTTCGAATAGTTTTCTGTCATGCTCCCAATCTCTGCAATATCCTTGTCAGACCCTATGCTCCTTCTGCACCCATCTCCCTACCCTGTGGCTCCTACCCCTGTGACTGTCCCCACTGCAAGACTTGCCCTATGCATCCTCCTGCCACCACCTATAATAGCCCTGTACATGGCAAAACATATACTTTCAAAGCGGGAGCCTCTTGTGAAACAACATGTCATATACCAGTTATAATGTAAACACTGCTTAGCCTTCTACATTGGCATGACTACCAGAGGGTATATACCTGCAACTCGCATTATCCTGTTGCACAGCATGCACTACAACATGACATTTTTGACCTCGGCAGCTGTTTCACCATACATACCATCTGAATTCTTCCCCCAGACACCAGTTTCTGAGAACTCCACAGGTAGGAACTAGCACTACAACATGTCCTTGGTTCTCACCATCCACCTGGCCTTAATTTACATTAATTTCCTCCGTGTCAGCTTTTCTTCACTGTAACCACTCTTTGCTTCACTCTGTTTTAATTTTCTACATCTTTCATTGTCTTTCCCATGTATTTTTCACTGCCCCCTCCCACCACTGTTACGTACAACGCACTTAGCTTCTCACACTTATTAACTCGTGCACCATGTTGTTGTTGTTGTGGTCTTCAGTCCTGAGACTGGTTTGATGCACCTCTCCATGCTACTCTATCCTGTGCAAGCTTTTTCATCTCCCAGTACCTACTGCAACCTACATCCTTCTGAATCTGCTTAGTGTATTCATCTCTTGGTCTCCCTCTACGATTTTTACCCTCCACGCTGCCCTCCAATACTAAATTGGTGATCCCTTGATGCCTCAGAACATGTCCTACCAACCAATCCCTTCTTCTGGTCAAGTTGTGCCACAAACTTCTCTTCTCCCCAATCCTATTCAATACTTCCTCATTAGTTATGTGATCTACCCATCTAATCTTCAGCATTCTTCTGTAGCACCACATTTCGAAAGCTTCTATTCTCTTCTTGTCCAAACTATTTATCGTCCATGTTTCACTTCCATACATGGCTACACTCCATACGAATACTTTCAGAAATGACTTCCTGACACTTAAATCAATACTGGATGTTAACAAATTTCTCTTCTTCAGAAACGCTTTCCTTGCCATTGCCAGCCTACATTTTATATCCTCTCTACTTCGACCATCATCAGTTATTTTGCTCCCCAAATAGCAAAACTCCTTTACTACTTTAAGTGCCTCATTTCCTAATCTAATTCCCTCAGCATCACCCGACTTAATTAGACTACATTCCATTACCCTTGTTTTGCTTTTGTTGATGTTCATCTTATATCCTCCTTTCAAGACACTGTCCATTCCATTCAACTGCTCTTCCAAGTCCTTTGCTGTCTCTGACAGAATTACAATGTCATCGGCGAACCTCAAAGTTTTTATTTCTTCTCCATGAATTTTAATACCTACTCCGAATTTTTCTTTTGTTTCCTTTACTGCTTGCTCAATATACACATTGAACAACATCGGGGAGAGGCTACAACCCTGTCGTACTCCCTTCCCAACCACTGCTTCCCTTTCATGTCCCTCGACTCTTATAACTGCCATCTGGTTTCTGTACAAATTGTAAATCGCCTTTCGCTCCCTGTATTTTACCCCTGCCACCTTCAGAATTTAAAAGAGAGTATTCCAGTCAACATTGTCAAAAGCTTTCTCTAAGTCTACAAATGCTAGAAACGTAGGTTTGCCTTTCCTTAATCTTTCTTCTAAGATAAGTCGTAAGGTCAGTATTGCTTCACGTGTTCCAGTGTTTCTGTGGAATCCAAACTGATCTTCCCCGAGGTTGGCTTCTACTAGTTTTTCCATATTTTAGTAGTAATCTCTGTCTTGCATATTACCCTGTCTTTCACCTTTAAGCTCTCAGTTTATCAAATCTCGTCCGATACAGCCCCCAACAAGCAGTCTTTCCTTCTCGTCCCGTACGGTAAGTCTCCCCTGACCTGCGGATGTGGGTGACTTTCCCAAAATCTACCCCTTTTCTTAGATCTCTCCAGTCCTTTTCCTTCACCCTTCTTCCTTCCCCTTCAACCCTTCTGCCTGAAGAAGGAGCCACTGGCTCCAAAAGCTTGCCAATCACAACAGTCTTTTATGTGTCTGTTCTACTGTTGCTTGGTCAGTAGACTTTTTATCTGTCCAACTAAACAATTTACATGCAGTTTGTTTTTCCTCAACACAGTGGCATATACCAGCAGGACAATGCAACATGTCCCACAGCTCACAATGTACATACATGGTTTGAAGAGCACCAGAATGAGTTTACCGTGCTCCTCTGGCCATCAAACTTCCCAGGTTTAAGCCCAGTCATGAATATGTGGGAACACCTTGACAGGGTTGTTCACACCATGGATCCTCAGCTGAGAAACCTAACATTGCTGGTCATGGCACTAGAATTGAGCCATGCCTCCACATCCCTGTCCATACCTTCCAGAACCTCACTGACTCTCTATCTGCAAATCTCACAGTGGTCTTTGCCGCAGAAGGTGGTTATTCAGGCTTTTGATGGATGGTTACACTAATGTGACTAGACAGTGTAGATATGTATGTGTCAAGTGCATGGTCAACTATTCTCCTAAACCTGAGCTACAGTTCTTCTACAGGCTCCTCTCCAGAAATAAATGTTTTGCAGTTTATATTGAGATATGATGCTATAGCCTCTTTATCTGTTTTACTATACTTTGATTTAATCGTTGATGCTGCAACTGCTTCAAAGTAACTGATATTGGCTTGTATGTGGAATACTAAAAATGGTCTGGTCTATTTATTGCTATTTGTTCTAATATATTTCCATTGTGAGTGACTTCCAAACAATCTGTCTTAGGTAGTAGTCAGAGAATGCAATTAGTAATGTTTCGCAGGACATCTTGCGATGTCCACCACTTATGAAACTATAGTTTTCCCAATTGATTGTTGGATGATGAAAGTCTCCTCTCCTGATGACACTATAACTTGGAAACTTGTGTACTTGTGAATGTAGATTTTCTCTAAAGTTTTCTGTTACATCTACACTTAGCTTGGTGGTCAGTAGCCTTCTGTTTGATTATAAGCATAAGCCCACTCCTGATACTGAGTCTCGTCCAGATGATCTCACATGTAGTTTCTTTCTATCTGGTGGATTTAATTCTGCCGGCCGGGGTGGTCTCGCGGTTCCAGGCGCTCAGTCCGGAGCTGCGCGACTGCTACGGTCGCAGGTTCGAATCCTGCCTCGGGCATGGATGTGTGTGATGTCCTTAGGTTAGTTAGGTTTAAGTAGTTCTAAGTTCTAGGGGACTGATGACCACTGATGTTAAGTCCCATAGTGCTCAGAGCCATTTGATTTAATTCTCATCTGCTGTGACAAATACACAACCTACATTTACTGTTAGCCTAGCCTTTTGATATATGCATAAATTTTCCCCAAAAATCTCAACACTATCAGCACAGTTTTAACCAGTTTTTTGTATATAGTATAATGTGAGCCCCATAGCTTTTCAGGAGCACTTCAAACTCTGGCACTAATATTCTTGCCTGTAGGGGCATTTCTTTGGCTCTTATACAGATATTTCTGGATCCTCTACAACAGTGATTCCCAACTTGTGGGCAACAATCCCCTGAGGGATAAAATGAAATTTTCTGAGGGGTAACAACTAAATGAATCAATTCTGTTTCAGTCGTGAAACTAAATTATTGTCAAAAGATCATTACTATTATCACAGTTTTGTAAGACTCTGATATTGATTATATAAGCTGTCAAAAATTACTTTTTCTCAATTGGTAGCATTAATGAGGTGGATGTTAAAAGTTCCTCACATAGTCCACCCAGTACACCAATGTTGCATCTTGTCCCATACATTGCTGATGGTAAAAGTGAGATATTCATAACAAACGCTAAAGATCTCAAGAAAATGTCTTCTCCAAGTTGCAGATAGTATCTGCAGTAGTCCAAAAATTGCTTCATTACTCACTTCAAAACAGAAAAACGAATTAATTGACAGTTTGACACAGCAGTAACTACATAAGGGCTACAATAGTGTTGTACACAGCTTTATTATTATTGTTATTATTATAGTGGTTAGACACAAAGCATTAACAGCCTGAAGTCATCCAATTTCTGCCATTCCAGAAGTAAGGTGCGCAGCAGTAAAGTGTTTTACGAACAATAAGTATAGTGCACACATGTGAACTAGTTTGATTTTAAATGGGACTGCAGTGTGCAGGCCAAGAAAATGCCACAATCGAGAGGAGTAATGTAGGGAAGCATGTTTTGAAACAAACGTCTACCCTCACTGTGGATAGTTAGCTCTTTTTTTCTGAGAAGGAGTTGTGTGTAGCACTTGTGATGCATCACAAATTCCTTCGTCATTCATTCTAACACACACACACAACTAAATATCATTAATCTTTCATCATTTTAAAAATAAAAGTGTTCCAAGAAAAGTCTTTCATTCTACAGTTTAGTTAGGTGCTAAAGTTAGTGATAATGTGGGGGAGGGGTGGCAATGGATTGGGGGGCGCTAATGGCCTAAGAAAGGTTGCGAACCACTGCAGTCTACAACTACCATAATACGGACTGGATGGAGATTTGCCTAATCTAAAAAGTTTTGTGCACACCCCACACACTGACGGCTATTTGCCTAATAGCTTCTGATGTGTAGTGTACATGCGGCCCATTTAGAGGGACCTTGCTGATTTCAACCCTATGATACAAGTCCAGAAAATGCAGTTTGGCTTGTCACAGACTCTTCAAAGTCATTGGTTTAATCTTTCTGCTTGACTCAGCATGTGGAAACCATCAGTTCACCTCCAGATGAAATACAAATTTAATCCTGTATTCTTCCTAGTATACTTTGTATGCAAATAGGTAACATTTCATGTTTTTATCTTTCCTGGTGTTGCAACTTGAATTGTCAGAGTGTAGATGGAAGGGTTTCAATTGCTGACTGTTGTTCTCATTTATTATCAGGACAGGCACCAAGAGCAATGACTGATGCATCTACTCATATTCCAATTGCTGAGCACATACAGGTGCCAAAAATGAAAACCACCAGAAAGGAAGGCACAGCACATCATACAACTAACAATCAAGGTGAGTTCTATGTATTACAGAAATGAAAACTTCTTCCACTCACTGACAATAAAAACTGAACACCCGATCGGAGAGGGGAAAATAAAATGAAACTTAATGCATGTAGAGGTTATGTGGTTTTATTTCAGGGATTACAATGTCATGTTAAAAGAAGAATCAAATTGGTAGTACAAGCACACTGCTAGGCCAGTCCTCGTTAGTAGAATGTTGCACTGTCTTTTGCAAAGATTCATAGATGATTTGTTTGAGAAGGGTGTTACAGAGTCAATTTTTCCTCTTTTGAGGTGATACGGCACACAACTGTTGGGACTGGCCCTCAATATCCAGGATATTGTTGCTGGGATTGATGGAATTCACATCCAAGCTTGTATCACATGTTTTGTATAGGAGACAAACTGAAAGATCTTTTTGGCAAAGCCAATATCTTAACATCATACAGATCATTAATAGAGGCCCGTGCCATGTATGCATGAAAACTGTCCTATCAAAACATATTTTAGACATGGAAAATCAAATTGAGATTTCATCAAGAGGTAAATGTTTTGGTTGGTACCATTTTTGGGCAGAATTCCATAAGCTTCGACCTGTGTGCTGGACCAGGACTTGCACCTAGGATATTTGCCTTTCAAGGGCAAATGCCCTGTTGACTGAGCATCTAAGAATGACACATGAGCTGCCCTCAGAGCTTTACTTCTGCTAATGTCTCAGTTTTAATCTGCCAGGAGATTTCAAATCAGCATACATTCCACTGAAGGATGATAATTCATTCTGCAAATTGGGCTAAGCCATGGCTTCACAGTATCCTTTCTTCCATGATTGCTTGTCCCACAAGGTATGTAGGGAAACTTCTGTGAAGTTAGGAAGGTAGGAGATGAGGTACTGTCAGAAGTAAAGCTGTGAGGGCAGGTCATACGTTGTGCTTGAATAGCTCAATTGATTCAGTGTCCATTTGGCATGCCCAAGTGTGGAGAAGTTAGAATATGCTCTGTATATGATGCGACGATCTTCCCTTGGTGTGGATAGTCTTGGCCAACAAGAACCTTGACGACGTATGTGGTTTCCCCAAGTACCCATTAAGCCCCACATTGGACTGCCATTACAACGAAAAGACTCCCATGCTCAGATATTGCACAATTCGACCAGTGAGTGCTCTACAGACTCACAATTAGGGCTTTCAAATTCTTTCAAGTGCTGATAACATTGTCTAACTGAGCACATAGCATTCTCCATGGTCCTTCACAGTGCTCAATAACTTAATGATGCAGCACATGCCCATTACACTTCCTGGCAGGCGTGATTATAAGGTTACCTGGTGAAAACACTAATGCACACTGTTGGCCATTCTGTTCATCATAGATCATTGCAGCTCTAACCACTGAAATACCTGGTTATGGTATGCAAGTGCACAAAATGTCTTTGAGGTCACACCATTTGTTTCAGTTGCTTTCATTGTGTGGCATTCCATATATGAATTGAAACATAATTCCATGGACTAGAACTATTCATGGAACATAATTCTATATGGAATATTTTCAATTGTGATTGTGTAACTTTTCAATTTTGCCGTCAGTAGCTCAGTAACCAACCTTTGTGCTGGATAGAAGAGTGTAGCAGATATGTAGCACATGATTTAAAAGAAATTAACTGCACAAAATGGCTGTATAGCAGAAAAATTATTTATCTTTTGTAGTCATCCAGAATGATCTCCTTTGTTTAAGTTCCATTATAATTTGTTTGCAGATGGTAGACATCCATTTTTAACCTTCTTGGAAGTGCATTTTTTGTAGCAACTCAGTGAAGGTTTTTTTATCACATTAGAATTGTGATCAGTTGACTGTATTTAATTTTTGATAATTTTTTTTTGTGATCCAGGACCAAAACCTATGGTTGTAAGTATTTTTCCCATAGCCCTTTTGTGATCTGTTATGGGTCACCTTTACACAAACTTTGAAATTCCCTTAATGGTGCTAAAGATATCTAAGAGCTGATTCAAAATGTGCTGGATTTGAAAATTCGGTGAGTCCTGCTCGTTCCCACAAGTGTGGGATACTGCTGCAGTGTGTTCTGATCTCGCAAGTGGCAACAATAGTGATCTGATGACAAACAGAAACTGATCATTGACAAGCCACTTTTAATCTGGTATATTGTGCTACCACAAGATGTCATGCTCATCCAAAGGGAGTTAAGATATCATCTCATGTAGATAGTAAAACATTTAAGTTGGTATTAAGTATGCTTCCCACAGTCCAGAAGAAGAAATAACAATTTTTGTGTTAAGTGTCATGGAGAAATTAATTTGGTGATAAGCATACTTCCCACTGATCTTAAAAGCACTGTTATTTGGTGGTATATGTAGTTCCCATGGCCCCTGAAAGGTACAAGAGAAATTTTAAACAGTTGAAAGCTATTTTTCACAACAAACAGAAACTACAGCTGATGCAGCAGACTGTCACTAGATGCTGGGAGCATACAGAAATGGTGTGACATGTTTCCATGAATGCAGTTAAGGAATACAGTTGGTGGTAAGTATACAGGATGTCTAAATGCAGTGTTTTGAAAATGCTGTGGAAAGAGAACCACAGCTCAGAATGATGTCAGGTTTGAACAGTATATTATTGTTGCCGGGGAAAGTACCATGGTGAGAAAAAACAACAAAAAAGTGAATATTTTACCAGTAGAGTGTAGTCTTAATGTAAATGACAGATGAATCACAATACAATGTCTGTGGTTTGAGTTGCACATTACTCCATTCATACTGTTCGATGTGCATGACTGCACAAGTTCGGAGTCAACATTTGTGGTACTGTTAGTTAAGTAAGTCCATCCACCATAGCAAGATTGTACTACATTGGATGGGAAAAATTGTCCTGGGACCAAAAACCACATAAAAAGCAAAATGACAATGGTTTCTAATTGTCATGAGATTGGCACAAGGAATGTGGTGCTCCATTTTCTGCCATAAGTTGAAATTGAGAAACAGCATGTTCCACGACAGATTGGAGTGCCTGGGGTCTCATCTTCAGAATGCATTGCACAATGCTTGCCTTCAGTTCACCAACCTGTGTAGTTGGAGCACTGAAGACAACATCTACCAGGTAACTCCACAGTTATAAATTACATGGATTAAGATCAGGTGGTCTGGAAGGCCAGGCTGTAGGGAAATGATGGTTGATAATACTAGCATCATTTCCAAAATGCCTTCACTGACTGTTCAATGTGCAGAGGAGTGCCATCTTCCATAAAAGTGATCTTACTCACACATCTACACTGTTGAAAGGTTGGAAAGACATTGGCATGCAAAAGAGTCTCATAGCATTTACCAGTGTCGGTATAGGGAAGAGGACATGCAGGACCTATTTCATCGAAAAAAATAAGGCCTTGTCACCTTTTCAGAATGAACTGGTACTTGCTGATGTACATGCAGATTTTCCATTATCCATCTTCTGCAATTCTGCATGTTAACATACCTTTGAAGATGGAAATGGGCTTCATTTGTCCAGGGAGTGTTCCATGGCCATTCATTGTCCACTTCCATGCGAGCAAGAAATTCCAAAGTGAATATTTGTCTTGCTTGCAAGTCTGCAGGAAGCACTCTCCTGG
Source organism: Schistocerca serialis cubense (assembly GCF_023864345.2). Taxonomy (NCBI): domain Eukaryota; kingdom Metazoa; phylum Arthropoda; class Insecta; order Orthoptera; family Acrididae; genus Schistocerca; species Schistocerca serialis. Next base: position 82,696,740 of record NC_064649.1, on the reverse strand, counting down.
ACATCAGTGATTTTGTATGGATAGACTGGAGGGTGTTTCATAGGATTTTATGTACCGTGCTCACAGGCATGTCCAATGTTTAGGCAATACTCCATGCACTGAATGTTTGGACAGCAGTACTCAAGCCCCCCTGCAGTGCTACGACCACATCCTCAAGAGATGTTGAACCAAATATTTTCCTCCCTTTGTGACATTGCACTTCAAAAGAACCAGTCTTTCTGAATTTTGTAATCGTTTTCTCCAGATCTTTAGAAGACAGTGGATCAAAGTCTTTTATCATACCTTGAGTATCCAAAACTTATGCTGTGTTACTGGTGCACAGTCACCATTCTTGTAATAGAGCTTTACCAGTAGCACACAATGCTTAATGGTAATATTGGGTATCTTGGACACAACCTGAAAATCAGCCATGTGTTTGTTGGTGTGTATATTCTGATGCCTGCAGTGCCATCTATAGGTCAGTTTTTTCCCCTTTCACAATGATGTTTCCCCTGTGTCAATAATATGCTGTTCAAATCTGACTTCATTCTGAGCAGTTGTTCTCTTTCTACAGCATTTTGAAACTGGAACTTTAATTATGAACACTCATAGTTCCTGCAGCCTCTGAGGGAGTTCAGATTGATCCTTCATTCTTTGATATTTCAAAAATAAATTTCTTAAAACATGTTTTGCATGAATGACTCCTTCTATTTATGAAAATTAAAAATCTCCATATTACATCTGCTCTGTATGAGTTCTCTCCGTGAACTTCATTTCGCCATGAGTTCTAACACAAAACTAACTTTACAAATCACGTCCCTGCCAAAGTTATGGGGAAAGATAATAGATACAACTCAACTTTATTACAACACAATTGGTCTACAATGTATATTGTGAACTTCAAATATAATATTTGCAGAAGTTCCTAGTAAATATTTGTTGTCACAGTGCAAATTATTAATGGAATGAAGAAATATTCGAATTTGAACAAAATCTGTATAATTACAAAACTGACTTGGATTGAAAGAACCTTACCTTTTGAAAACTGTAAATGAGCCAACTGATACACCAAGTTTCAAAAATCACAAACTGGCATCCATGCCATATCATGAAAACAATAAAATATAATGATACTCCTGATAATATTTTAATTATAATTATTATTTGTCATCAGGACAGCCTTCAAGGGCACAAATGGATGTGTCTACTCAGGCAACAAGTGCAGGACATACACAACATGCTAAAGAGAAAACCAGGAGGCAAGAAGTGACTGCATATCCTGTGGCTAGCAGTCCAGGTGAGTTCTGAATATTAAACAAAGAAAAGTTCTTTTGTGAATTGAAACATGTTTCAATGCACTGGAACTGTATACTCAACATCGCTGTGGATGGAATATTTTCAGTTGTTGGTTGTAATTCTTGTTTGTCACCAGGGCAGCTACCAAAAGCAATGTTTGCTCCTACTCATGCATCAACTGCAGAACATAAACATCCAATAGAGAAACATGCAAGAGAGATAATCACGGCACATCCAGCGATGACTTACCCAAGTGAGTTCAGCAGTTATGAACTTATGTAATAATGACTTGTGTATGTAGATTCAAAAATGAATAATCTGGGTAGTTTTTATATGAAATTACAACCATTTAGTAAGGCAAAATATTGTAGCAATGGTCATAAGTTAATACACATTATTTAAAAGTCATTTCATATGGATGAATGAAAATTCTACTCACCCAGCAGGGGCAAGAGAAAACATAAAAGATGTGGAAATGTGCTAGCGTTTGGAGTTAGTGGCTCTTTCTTCTGGTAGAAGTGTGTGAAGGGGAAGGATGAGGGATGAAAGAAAAGGCCTGGCAAGATTTAGGAAATGGGGAGAGTTATGGGAAAGTCACGCAGAATCCTGGGTCAGGGGATACTTACTCATACATTATGCAAAAGGTATCACATAACGTTCAATGCCTTCTGCTAGCCTTCAACTGGGTCCAACAAACACACAAAAAATCATCTCTCTTTTTCTTTTTTTAATTATGCAGTTATGTAAGGATGAGGTCGTGGCGGCAGTAGTGGTGGTGGTGGGGGTTGTGTGTGTGTGTGTGTGTGTGTGTGTGTGTGTGTGTGTGTGTGTGTGTGTGTGTTTGTGCATGTCCTTTGTGTGTCCTTTGGAAACAAATTAATTGAGATTTTGCATGAACTTTGAAAGAGCAAACTGCTCCCTTTGGAGTGATGTAGATATTTAGTGAACTGGCACCAGCTGATTGTTTGTCCCTCCACTGCTGATGTACAAGTAAAGTTTTCAGCTTTATGTCACAAGCCACAATTTTTCTCCTATAGCAAATAATAACAGTGAGCAAACTATTATTCACACACTTCAAACACAAGAATGGTTGCTTTGGAGCAGAGTGTGTGGTGTGGAACTAGTACCGAGCAGTCCTGTCATAAGTCAAGGCAGTGATGTGGCATCTGTGTGCCAGTTGGCTATATAAATTTGGCACAGTGAGTTGGGTCAATGTAGGAGAACTTTCAGACATGTGGAAAGAGTCAAGGTATATGTTAACAAAAGACAAGGAAGTCATTGAAACTTCATTGTATACTACACTAGTGACCCACCCTGGCTTCAGCAGGGTACAGGAAGTATCTAAAGCTGCATGATTTGCCTGCATAGAGCTAATTTTATTCAGGGAACACTGCATAGAGTTATGATTAAAGTTCACAAAACAGCATTGGGCAACTGAATACCAACACTTTATTACTTTATGTAACTTAAATGATTTAGGCAGTGTATGCCAGGAAAATTCTCAGGAAGGAAGAAGGTTGTTTGTTCTATGTGTAATTTCTATTTGGAGTGACATCTCATGGCACTGATGCAAGCTGTGAACTACCATGTAGCCCAGTCAGTGCCGAATCTGTGTTTTTGAGTGAAACCAGTATCAAAATCACTACAGTAGCTCTTGAGATTTGCCTTCACACACAGTCAGATTATCATGATTGGGGACTTTAATTCACAAAGTACAATAGAAGAGAATATGTACAGATGTGTAGATTCTAGTAATAACAACATCATCCATCTCACTGGCCTAATGTAAGTCTTACAATTAGACGCCACTTCGTCTCTGTACTGGCCAATGTTAGCTCGATTCGTGAAGACATGTGGACTGCACAAAATGTACAAAACCCATCATAAAAAATGACAATAGGTCACACAGTCATGACAACACTGTCTCAGAGTGAGCTGAGAATCGAAGGAAATGAGGAAGATGAAAGAAATGCTCTCAGTCCCACAACAACCTGTGTTGTGATTTCTGCCACTCACCACTATATGACAATGGCACCATTTTCACATTGGCGGTTAACTTTAATTCATCATAATTCAGTCAGTTTGCACAGAATATTTATAAATTATGTACACAAATCTTCCTCAAAAATCAGCCCAATTCTTACTAAAAACCATATAAAAAACCTAAAATCCCCACAGTTTTCCTTAGATTAGCCTGAACATACACAAGGAATTGAGTGAGGCACTTTGATTTACATATGTTGAACAGCAAATAACACATATGCTACCTGATCCCAGTTCAAGACAAAAGTGTGGCAAGCAAAACCTAGTCCTGCCAGTAGGTTTAATAAAAGGCGATTTAAAGAATGAGTCTTTAGCAATGCTGTAAATGCGTACTGCACGGCCAAGAACAGGTAGCATGAACCCTTTACTATCCTGGAGCTGCCCCATTAGCTAAAAAAGATGAGGCATTGCAAAGGAAATTATATGCAGATTCGCCAATATTTGAGTTGTATTTGTGCCAAACTTTTTTTATTCAAGACATCAAAGTGTATCCAATTTTGTGTATTTCTTTCTGTTGTTGTTACCTTTATTTAAACATTAAGACATAACATGAACTTCTTACAGACATAAATGATTGCTTTGTTCTGTCCAGGACACAAATAAATACAATAGAAAATAATAGTGGATACAGTAACATTGTCTTTATCCAGTGAGATGCAAAAAACACAATAGGTGGATACAGTAATATTGTCTGTATCCAATGAGATGCAAAAAACACAATAGGTAGACTACACTAGATTGCGCATTATGCTACACACAATAATTCAATTCTGTAGTTTGATATCCAGGTTTATCTTCACAGAAATGGTACGTTCATGTACGAGCAACATTCATTTTAGAGGAGAAGTTGAAAGTGACGACCTTGCATTTGCAAACACCTCACCACTCACTGTATCGTATGTTGCTGGACCCTACACAACAGATCTGCATCAACCATTGCTGAAGCAGCATGTGTATGAGCTATTAGGTTGCGTACATTCATGGGTGGCATGCTATAAACGTGTTCCTTCAAGTGCACCCACAGATAAAAACTAGTGCATTAAAATCCAAAGACTGTGGAGGCCAGAACATTGGAACTTCATGACCAAACTATTTCCCCAGAAACAGTTTATTTAAACAGTTATGCACAATCATTCCAAAGTGTGGTGGTGCACCATAATGCTGAAATCATAGCTATTACTGAGTACCAAGTGGAACGTTTTCTAATGTGTCAGACAAAGAAACGTACAATGCAGGGGTGCGTTCTACTTTTCCAGCAATAGGTAAGTCCCAAAAAGCACTCCTCTCATGATTCCTGCCCACACATTTATGACAAAGTGTTCCTGAAATCCATGTTCACTGGTGACATGTGGGTTGTGTTCTAAGCAATAAGGGTTGTAGTGGATGTTGAAAATACCTAAATGAATGAAGCTAAATTCATCAGTCCATGTGATGTTTTATGAAATGTTTGTTATCTTCCACTTGGTGCAAAAATCCTTCACAAAACTGTACTCATTGAATGTGATCTTCTAGTTGCTAGAGATGAGTTAATGTGTGATGATATGGATGCAGTTCTTCATCATGTAACAGTTCAGTGACCAGTCTTGGAGATATCTTGAGCTACCTTGCAACATCATGGGTACTTGGTCAAGGTGATCAGTGAACTGTTTGAAGAATTACACCCTCTGTATATGCAGAATGTCTAATCCTAGGACAAACTCTGTCTATTACTTGAGGGTGTAGATTACTGATTCCCCCAAGACATTGCTCCTGGCCCCAGGTGATGAAAAACATTCTTATCAGAATGTAAAAATATTATGAAAAGGGTAGTTGCTACTCACCATATAGTGGAGATGCAGATTCACAGATAGACAGAACATGAAGACTGTCACAAAAAAGCTTTTGGTCAACAAGACCTTTGTCAAAAATAGACAACACACATACACACACACACACACACACACACACACACACACACACACACACACAAACAAACGCAACTCACACACACATGACCACAGTCTCTGGCAGCTGAAGCCAGACGCATTCTTATCAGAATGGTGCACTTGAGGGTACAGTGCAGCATATCGCAACTTCACTCGGGCTTGTACACAACCTTTTATCATGACTCATCTGCAAAAGGGGTTCGGTTGTGCACAGTTGCATTTGTGCCCTATAATGAGTAAATAGCCAGCATAAGTACAGCAGTGAATGAATTCAAGTATATGTCTAAATCACAATCGTTCACAAATGATTTACACCGACAACAGCTTAGAATGAAAACGTTTTTATTTTACTAAATCACATCCACAAAACAAACTGATGGCCACGTGATACTATGTAGGTGGCCCTTAGCCGCACCAACTTTACCGCACCGATGGACCACGATCCAAAGACCACGACCTTTGTCCCCTACCCTCTGCCCTGTGTCATGCGACACTACATTAGTCAAATATATTATTTCTAAATGTGGCCATCTTGCATTTACAATGTTACAATATTAAAATACGTAAAACTAAATACCTTATATTATCTTTTAGACAATCATCAGATTTTTTGCATATTTAAGGGCACTCCACTTTTTGGCAGTTTCACCCCTCTTCTTTTGTTTAGTCATGTCTTTGCCTAAAAGGTGTGGCATACGAAATACTCATTTTGCTCTACATAGATTGAAAACTGAACAGTACCTTCACAATAAAAGACAATAACTTATTATGCAGAGGTTCTCAAACATCCTTACAACTTAATTTGTATATAAAACATGTTCTTTAATGTTCAAAATATTATCCCTGCTACTGTGCTTTAAATTTGAGTTTTTAACTATTTTGAAGAGCTCTTGTGTTTATGGAGTACTCCTGTTTCAGAGATCAGATACCCAGCAAATCCAATGATTAGCAAGACAAGCACACCTTACATAATTAACATATGTACCAAGTTATGCACTGAGACATATGCAATTATGTAACTAAGTAATTCAATGTAAAACTGTTATATGCTGCCTCCTCTCTTTATCAAGAAGGTGACTCCATGAATATATTGACTTGTGCTTGCTACACCCCAACTGTTCTTCCACAGTAAACATTACCACATCCAGCAAATTAGTTATACTATTACAGTATCCCTTGTAACCTCACAATATGCACAAGCAGTAGCAGGAGCTTGGTTATTGGATGCATCCAGCACCAAAAGCATATTGATATATTTTTCATTTGTGTACTCCATTGGGAAGCTGCTTTACGTGAACTTGACAGAATAAGTTATAGTTGTACATTGTGTGGTTAGTAGACACATGCATGAGTTTAACGGATCACACTGTCATGCGACAGGATACTGTCATGTGACAAAATGATGTCCTGCTTATAAATGAGAATTAGGGAATGAACATCTAAGAAATGAAAAAGAACCAGATGATGATTGGAACCATAACTCCATGGTGGATGTGGGTTTGATGTCCAAGCAGTCTACTCAATGGGCTACGACGGCTGATACAGTAGTGCAAGGTGATAAACGTTCCTCTGTACATTCTGATATGCTGCAAGACGTAACAGTGTTGCCATCTCCTTGTTTTCAAATATGTGTTTTCAAAATGCAGCCAACCTGATTTTGCTAGATAAATTGTTGTCTTGAAACTGGATGAGAAATCACATGCCAACCGAAGCAATGCAAATTAAATTGAGTAAACTAGAAACGAACCCGCTACATTGCAAAGTGCTGTTGCCTTCTCAGTTTTCTTATATAGCTGCTGTTTATCTGCTATTAGTAACTTCATATTTATTGCATTATGAGTGTACTTTTCATATAACATATTTCCATACATTTGTAATTACTGACTATTATTTACAATTCATTGCTACTTTTCACATGACGACACTACAAACACTGCTACTTTCTGTGTAACTAGCAGAACATTTGAATCAAGACAATCAGATAATTTGTAGAAATAGTGGCTAATGGGGTATGCTTTTAATATTCTTTTAAAGTGGTAGGAATTACAATATCCTTACTTCCTGTTAGATGGGCAGTTGTTGAAAATCCTACATAATTCCATTCTGAGCACTGGAAAAGGAGGAAATGTTTACAGGAAAATTATTTTTGTTTGTGGCATTGTGACTGTGAGAATCACAGTTCAGTTAAAACTGATTATTATTATTATTATTAATAAGAAAAACCATTAATGTTTTGCGAAGTGAGTGTAAGAATTTCAAGACCCTGAAAAATGCTTCTGCGAGATGTACAGTTACCTACAAGGTGTTTCTGGAAAGTAAGTACCAGTTTATTCTACTGCCACCACATGACTCATGTCACATTTCTGCACATTTGCTCTCATCTGTCTGTTTCATTGCGTTTCCACTAATGCCACTACAGCAAGATTGTGTTGTGTTTACATTTGTTGGTGATTGTTCAAAATGGCTAAGACGATCTCTGAGCTCCCTGACTATAAAGTGCTTTCTGTAATATAGTTTTGAATGCAAAAGACTGTTAAGCCAGCTGAAATTCACCGTCAACTTGTTCAGATTTATTAACTTGTACAGATTTATGGTTAAAATGTAATGACTGGTGGAATATTGAGAGAGGGGATGAGACAGTTTAATGATGGACAAACCAGTGTTCATGATGAAGCACTGAGTAGGTGGCCTTCTGTTATCAGTGATGGTTTGGTTTATAAAGTGAATGAGAAAATTCATTAAAACAGACAGTTCTCATTAAGAATGCTTAGTGATGAGTTTCCACAAATTAAAAAAAAACTGTTTAATGTGAAATTGTCACAAATTGCTTAATTTTAGCAAACTGTGTTCCCATTGGTTTCTGAAAATTCTTGCAGGTATCCAAAAAATGAAATGACTTGGCAGTGCTTTGACATCTCTTACCCAGTACAGTGATAAGGGAATGAATCCTCAATCAGAGCTGTGACCAGTTGAAGTGTCCCTCACAGGGACATAGGGGAAACAGTGATCAAGTTTTAACAACTTTATTGACAACAAAATATATCTGCTTCAGTGGTAAGAACAAAAGGCACAAAATACAGCATCTCATTAGCTACTGGTACAGAAGCTTGACAGAGCTGTTGTCTAAAATTACCTGACTGTTTCTAGTATGCAGTAATGCCACTAAGGAACTTCATAGGAAAATACACTTGCAGGGACATAATTCAAGTCCTGTGAATGCTGTCCTAATTAGGTCCAATACAGGCATTGAAAAGTCTATTCCTACTAGAGGCTAAGTCCACAGAGGTAGTGACAATGAAAATTGAGGACACCAATGTTGGTCCCTACGATGGGCTTTGAGATCATCCTGAGATGATGATGTGAGCAGCACCCATCCGGAGGCCAAAAGAGGCTCTCTGATCCTGAAGAACTTGCTGGTGGAGACCATGTGCCTGCCACTATAGCTGCCAGAGGTGGAATACTCATGACACTTCTCTTGTCATGTGTTGCGCGGACACGAATATGACTCTCAGAAGTAGCGGCCTCTGTCAGTGCTGGCACCACCACCTGGTGTCTTCTCATGACTGCGACTTGGATGGTGAGGCATGCAGAGGCAATGTATACTGCACATGTGCATGAGGTGCGTGAGGGGTTACTGCTTCCTTTTTTGTAGATCTACTATATAGTACAGGTGATTAAGCAGGGGTTTTTCATGTCACTCCAGAAGCAAAACAACATTCAATGGAGTAGTGGTATTCACAATCCCCCAAAGAATAAAAATTCAAAATGACTGTCTGCACAAAAAATCATGTGCACTGTGTTCCAGTATAGACAGGGCATTCTGCTTGTTGAGTGCCTACCCAGAGGTGAAACAATCATTGCAGTATGAACTGTGAAACATTGAGAAAACGTTGGCACATAATCCAAAAACAAAAGGCGTCCAATGCTCAGTCAAGGCATTGTGCTGCTTCTTGACAATGCACGTCACTATTCAGCTGGTGCCACTCATAACCTTACACAATAATTCAGTTGGGAGCAATTCGATCACCTGCCACACAGCCCCTGATCTCACACTTTTCTAACTACCACTCACTCTTGAATTTGGAGCCTGATTTTGGAGGAAGATAGTTTGACAGCGATGGCGACACAAAAAATAGTATTCAGTAGTAACTGTCTTCACTGGCGGTTTATTTTTATGTAGTGGGCATAGACAAATTGATTTCCCACTATGACGATTGAGTGAACAATGGTTGCGCTGACAGATGTGTGAACAATGTGGTGACTATGTAGAAAAATAGTTTAATAAATGCTCTTTCTTGTAAAAATAAATTTTTGTTTGAAAAAAATGTTTTTGTGGCTTTTTTCCAAAACAATACTTTTTTATCAGACATGCATCATGCTTTATACTATATTCTTACTCTTCACCTCAGCTGAATAAAACTTTATTTATTTTAGGTGCACTGACCCAGAATATAATTCATATTAACAACAGATAATGAAAATACACTAAATCAGCCAACACTCTTAACACATTTAGCTTTTCCATGTGTTGTCTCCATTTTAAATTGTTATCCAGCTCAACAAAACAATTTTTACAGATTGTGCCTCATTATTTGTGTGACCATGTCTATTTCTGGTGACAAATGGTCATTGTTACTTGTTTGAAATTGCATAATATGAGTCTACAACACCACTCATGCTGTTCATCTATCATCTGAGCTGTGTCTGCTAGGACTGAGTTTGGACCCTTGATTAGTATGCTTGTGTCATTAGCAAACACTAAAGTCTTTTGAACTGCACTTTAAAGTCATTAGGACATCATTTACATAGTTTAGAAGCAAGAGTGGGCCCATTATTGATCCTTGTGTCACTCCACATTCTAATAGTACCCCATCCTGCCTATAATTGAAATATTGTTAAATAACTGACAAAATAAAGTTCAGATACAATTCTGTGTCAGAAATTTCCAGATAAAGAATTGATTGAAGTTAATTGCAGAACAAGGAACCTGTAACAGTTTTTGTGTTTAACAACAGTATGTTAATCTTCTTCTTGCAATTAGTACTAGAAACATAATACCTTCATTCAATAAATTCATCAATAATGATGATTAGCTGAGTTCTCAAATGACATGTTTCAGGCATGAAATGTAACATCTTTAAAAATAAATGTCAAACAAAGTTATTCTCTGATATATTCTTCCCATTTGATAAACCTCAAGACTCATTCATGTTACTTCATGCAACATTAACAGTGTATCCCACAACTGTATGTTACAGGTGAGTTACATTTCAACTTCTCTCCATCACATCTCACAAACAATTACTATTACTACTAACTGCAGCATAGACATAACCAAAGATACAGTTATATCAAAAATTCACACATTATGGTCAGATCAATTCTTAATCATGGATAACATCTTGTAGAATTAATATGTTGAGATGTACTTACATTTTCTTCAGTTTGAATATTAGACAGCTTTTTGAAATGTTTTCAGAATAAAAGGTAGTTAGTAACATGACATAAAAAATATAGGCCTCCAAATGTGGATACTAATCAATAATCTCACACAGAAAAAATCTGCATTGCAAAAACTACAAAATATAACAGGAATAGATGACATATTGGAAAGTACGATTGGTGGCAGCTATATTCTAGTACCTTCCGCAGCGGAAGTCGAACACGCGGCAGAGCAAATGGAAGTGGTCAGCCCATAGAGAGCTCCACCTCCGCGACGGCTATTCCACGCAGCGGCTCTCGCTCAGTGAGGGCGCCACCGCTAAGCCATGTGCAGACAGCGGCCAATAGCCGTTCCCTCCGGTTTCGTATATAGGGACCCACTCTGCCCTAGTCCAGCCAGTCTGGTACTCGCTCTGGATTTCGTTTCTATCTCGGCGGTACTGCGTTCTGGTCATTGCTCATTGTTGACATTTGCCTGGCTCTGGTTCGGAGTGGATTTACGTTTGGTGTTTGGTGTTGTGGTTTCCACAAGTCTCCGTTGTTTATCTCTTCCTTGTTGTGTCGCTCATAGTCGGTCGTGGTCAGTTGTTGTCAGTTATCGTTGGTCTGTTGTCCGATTCGTCCTGTGTTTACCCGGTGGTGCTTGCTCCACCGCCGGCAGCTTCCCCGCCAGGCGGCTCCGATCCGCAGCCCAAGCCGTTTGCGCTCTTGGTTGTGGTTACAACATATATCACCATCTAGAATACTCCAGAACTGTATACGTATAGATTCATTATAATATGTTATGTTGTGCTGTTATGAGGATATTTTCTTGCCTGAGATACAGTATGTTAATGAGATCTTATGCTTTCTGTTATGGAAGTAAGATTCCAGTATAAAAATGGGATGCTGTTAATGCCATAACATTTTAGTTTGTGAAGTAGATTCTTGTGATACACACAATCAAAAGTTTTTGCGAGGTCAGTGACTAGCATTTCTTGTAGCTCTAGTAGCACTTCATTTGTGAGGTTTCATATTGTTTTTTGTGTGGAGAATCCTTTACAAAAGCCAAACTGAGGGGCATTTAACAAGTTGAGCTCAGTCCAGTGAGTCAGTATTCTGTAATAGACCAATTCCTGAAACAGAATTGGAAAGACTGAAAGAGCAATATATGTATGTAATTATACATGGTTTGCTTATTTCCAGTTCTGTAGATGTCTGTTACTACAGCATATTTAAAGTTTGTCAGGAAATATAGCTTCTATCGTTGACTGATTACAAATATAGCTTAATGATAATCAAGTCAGCACAAGATTTTAACATTTTATGGAAATGCCATCATAGTCAGCAGAACTGCTGCATTTTAGTGAGCTAATGAATTCAGTCATCTCCTGAGGAGTTGTTTTCCAAACTAATGCTTGTTGGAGGTGTATACACTGTCTGCACAAGTAAGTTTAATGCATCTGTATTTGGATGTTTATTGATAGCTGTAATTTTTCCTGCTCCTATGAGGAAATAACCATTGAAATTGGTGGCCAATGATCTGAAATTGGCACAATTGTAATTTTCAGGGAACTCAGTTTCATTTGGGCCACTATCTTCGATTGCTTGATTTTGAATAATAATTTTTGCCTTACTCTTAGAGTATTCATTTTAAGAACATAGCACATAAATGTCTAAAAAAAGGTGGGGGGGGGGGGGGGGGGGGACTCAAAGTGCTGCAGGCATATACAGGTTTTCGGAAATTCCCATTACAGCATTGTAGAACTTGTAGAGGGAGGTGAGTACATAATATTTTGAATAGGAACCCATGCTCAGGAATGTACTGTTTCAGTTCTATGATGGTTTCATTTCAGATATGTAACACATTCACTTCTGGTTTAGGAACTGAATTAGGTGTGATGCAGTACAATCAGTAGGTAACAATTCAAAAGGGAACATAATTAAACATCCATTTATCACCAGAGCACATTTTTTTGTATTAATACTTAAACATTATGTGTTTACATTATTCCTAAACAAAAAGAACCCAGCGTACTGCACATACAGAATGTGATGCTTTGTTGATACAAACAAATGTGCTTAAGTGATAAATGGATGTTTCGTTATATTTCCTTTTGAACTGTTACCTAATCATTGTACTTCATCACACCTAATTCAAATCCTCGAGCAGAAGTGGATGATTTAAAAATTTGAACTGAAACCGTCATAGAACGGAAACTGTATAAATCAGGACATGGCCTCCTATTAAAAATATTGTATACTCATTCCTCTCTACAAGTCCTAGAAGTTTCTAATGGGAATTTTCAAATACCTTGTATTTAAGAAAGAGTTAAATTTTCCATTAAAGCAGTGTGTTTATAAAGTTCTTCCTTTGTGTACTTTCCTGATTTCTGTCTAAACACTGTGGTCTTATCATTACTTGTGATTCTATGATACGATACTTTGATTATCTGATCTAAACTTTATTGGGCAATGAATTTTGTTGTTAACATTTCACCATCGTGGCTAGAAAAAACAGTACCCTGCTGATTTTACAGTTGAATCACTGCAGGATTGTGGTCAAAAAACAAATTGTCAGTTGCTGCTCTAAGTCCTTCTATTCTTACAGGGAATTTGGTAGTGGATGATGATTCAAAATTGGACATCAATGACTCTAGTTGCTCTCATTTAATACTGTCTGGCTGAAACTGACATTAAAGTCTTCACAAACAATGATTCTCTAGTTAAGTGTGTATAATCTTATTATGAAATGTTCTCTGTAGTGCCCAGAGACAACAGTGGCCTTGTGTGTGTGTGTGTGTGTGTGTGTGTGTGTGTGTGTGTGTGTGTGTGTGCGTGCGCGCGCGCGCGCTTGGAAATTCAACCATCTTTCCATTTTCCTGGTTGGATACAAAATATTAATCATTTTTATTTATAGTACTGCTGATGTTTTGATGCATGACACTAAATGCATTATCTTCAGTATCAATGGCTTTGTCTAAACTACAAACAAAGAAAAATCCAGGATGGAATGTAACAGTGTAATAAAAAGGATAGTTGCTACTTACCATAAAGTGGGGATGCTGAGTCACAGAAAGGCACTACAGAGAGGCTGTCAGGAAGTTAACTTTCGGCCAACAAGACCTTTGACAAAAATAGACAAAACACACACACACACACACACACACACACACACACACACACACACACACACATGCAGATGCAACGCACACACACATGACCATAGTCCCTGGCAACTGGATCAGCTGAAACAAGCTTTCTCTTTCATGAGGATGGTATTAATGCAGTTGCCAGAGGTATGGAAACAGGTATAGTGTCTTATTGTGATACAACCTTTATTTGACTGACAGGACAGAAAGAGTAATTGTAAATCAAAGGAAAACAATTAATCTCCATTTTGGAACCAATTTTCCAAGGGATCTCACAAGGCTTGATACTGGTTCATTAGCAATTCCTGCTGTGTGTCAGTGAATCTATCTATGAACCCAAGAAAAAGTTGTAATTTACACTCATTCCTCCACTGCAAATTTCACTCATGAGTTACAAATTGATTTGTTTTGCTGCTACCAATGTTCCTTTAGTTGATTAAAATCCAATGTTTCCTTTCTACGCAGATGATAAGGATTTTAATGAACATCTTGAATGTTAACATCATAGGATGATATGTCTGCAGGGATCAGATCCTTAGGATTATAAATTATACAGACAGTACATAAATGTAAAATTATGTCATCTCAGGGTTTTATTAAACATTTTATGCAATATTGCCATCATTACTTTAAAGGAATGTCTTAAATTACAGTTTTTAAGATTAACAGCAGTAGAACGTTGTTATCAGGAGAAAGAAAACTGGCTTTCTACGGATTGGAGCGTGGAATGTCAGATCCCTTAGGTAGGTTAGAAAATTTAAAAAGGGAAGTGGATAGGTTAAAGTTAGATATAGTGGGAATTAGTGAAGTTTGGCGGCAGGAGGAACAAGAATTCTGGTCAGGTGAATACAGGGTTATAAATACAAAATCAAATAGGGGTAATGCAGGAATAGGTTTAATAATGAATAGGAAAATAGGAATGTGGGTAAGCTACTACAAACAGCATAGTGAACACATTTTTCTGGCCAAGATAGATATGAAGCCCACACCTACCACAATAGTACAAGTTTATATGCCAACTAGCTCAGCAGATGACAAAGAGATTGATGAAATGTATGATGAGATAAAAAAAAAATATTCAGATAGTGAAGGGAGGCGAAAATTTAATAGTCACGGGGGGCTGGAACTCGACAGTAGGAAAAGGAAGAGAAGGAAACATAGTAGGTGAATATGGAATGGGAGTAAGGAATGAAAGAGGAAGCCGCCTGGTAGAAGTAGAATTTTGCATAGATCAGAACTTAATCATAGCTAACACTTGGTTCAAGAATCATAAAAGAAGACTGAATACATGGAAGAAGCCTGGAGATACTGGAAGGTATCAGATAGATTATATAATGGTAAGACAGAGATTCAGGAACCAGGTTTTAAATTGTAAGACATTTCCATGGGCAGATGTGGACTCTGACCACAATCTATTGGTTATGAACTGTAGATTAAAACTGAAGAAATTGCAAAAAGGTGGGAAATTGAGGAGATTGGACCTGGATAAACTGAAAGAACCAGAGGTTGTAGAGAGCTTCAGGGAGAGCATTAGGGAACGATTGACAAGAATGGTGGGAAGAAATACAGTAGAAGAAGAATGGGTAGCTTTGAGAGATGAAATAGTGAAGGCAGCAGAGGATCAAGTAGGTAAAAAGATGAGGGCTAATAGAAATCCTTGGGTAACAGAAGAAATATTGAATTTAATTGATGAAAGGAGAAAATACAAAAATGCAGTAAATGAAGCAGGCAAGAAGAAATACAAACATCTCAAAATGAGATTGACAGGAAATGCAAAATGGCTAAGCAGAGATGGCTAGAGGACAAATGTAAGGATGTAGAGGCACATATCACTAAGGGTGTGATAGATACTGCCTACAGAAAAATTAAAGAGACCTTTGGAGAAAAGAGGATGACCTGCATGAATATCAAGTGCACAGATGGAAACCCAGTACTCAGCAAAGAAGGGAAAGCAGAGAGGTGGAAGGAATATATAGAGAGTCTATACAAGGGCAATGTTCTTGAGGACAATATTATAGAAATAAAAGAGAATGTAGATGAAGATGAAATGGGGGATATGATACTGCGTGAAGAGTTTGGCAGAGCACTGAAAGATCTAAGTCGAAACAAGGCCCCGGGAGTAGACAACATTCCATCAGAACTTATGACAGCCTTGGGAGAGCCAGGCCTAACAAAACTCTACCATTTAATGAGCAAGATGTATGAGACAGGCAAAATACCCTCAGACTTAAAGAAGAATATAATAATTCCAATCCCAAAGAAAGCAGGTGTTGACAGATGTGAAAATTACTGAACTATCAGTTTAATAAGCCACGGCTGCAAAATACTAACACGAATTCTTTACAGACGAATGGAAAAACTGATAGAAGCCAACCTTGGGGAAGATCAGCTTAGATTCCGCAGAAATGTTGGAACACGTGAGGCAATACTGACCCTACAACTTATCTTAGAAAATAGATTAAGAAAAGGCAAATCTATGTCTCTAGGATTTGTAGACTTAGAGAAAGCTTTTGACAATGTTGTCTGGAATACTCTCTTTCAAATTCTGAAAGTGGCAGGGGTAAAATACAGGGAGCGAAAGGCTATTTGCAATTTGTACAGAAACCAGATGGCAGTTATAAGAGTCGAGGGGCATGAAAGGGAAGCAGCAGTTGGGAAGGGAGTGAGACAGGATTGTAGCCTACCCCCAATGTTATTGAATCTGTATATTGAGCAAGCAGTAAAGGAAACAAAAGAAAAATTCGGAGTAGGTATTAAAGTCCATGGAGAAGAAATAAAAACATTGAGGTTGGCTAATGACATTGTAATTCTCTCAGAGACAGCAAAGGACTTGGAAGAGCAGTTGAACGGAATGAACAGTGTCTTAAAAGGAGGATATAAGATGAACATCAACAGAAGCAGAGTGAGGATAATGGAATGTAGTCGAATTAAGTCTGGTGATGCTGAGGGAATTAGATTAGGAAATGAGACACTTAAAGAAGTAAAGGAATTTTGCTATTTGGGAAGCAAAATAACTGATGATGGTTGAAGTAGAGAGGATATAAAATGTAGACTGGCAATGGCAAGGAAAGCGTTTCTGAAGAAGAGATATTTGTTAACATTGAGTTTAGTTTTCAGTGTCAGGAAGTTGTTTCTGAAAGTATTTTTATGGAGTGTAGCCATGTATGGAAGTGAAACGTGGATCATAAATAGTTTAGACAAGAATGGAATAGAAGCTTTCAAAATGTGGTGCTACAGAAGAATGCTGAAGATTAGATGGGTAGATCACATAACTGAATGAATGTCATGTGACTAGGGCCTCCCGTTGGGTAGGCCATTCCCCGGGTGCAAGTCTTTCGATTTGACGCCACTTCGGTGACTTGCGCATCGATGGGGATGAACTGATGATGATTAGGACAACACAACACCCAGTCCCCGAGTGGAGAAAATCTCCAACCCAGCCGGGAATTGAACCCGGCCCCTTAGTATTGACATTCTGTCGCGCTGACCACTCAGCTACTGGGGGCGGACATCACATAACTAATGAGGAGGTATTGAATAGAATTGGAGAGCAGAGAAATTTGTGGCACACCTTAACTAGAAGAAGGGATCAGTTGGTAGGGCATATTCTGAGGCATCAAGGGATCACCAATTTAATACTGGAGGGCAGTGTTGAGGGTAAAAATCATAGAGGGAGACCAAGGGATGAGTACACTAAACAGATTCAGAAGGATGTAGGTTGCAGTAGGTACTGGGAGATGGAGAAGCTTGCACAGGATAGAGTAGCATGAAGAGCTGCATCAAGCCAGTCTCTGGACTGAAGACCACAACAACAACAACAAAAATAACAGTCTCATATGCATGACATGTATGACCAATTCTTGGCAACTAAACTGAGCTATTATTTGTTGTAGTGAAACTGCAAACAAACTATAATTATATTTGGATTATTTCATATTACTTATTGTTTGCTGTATTCTCTTATCAGGCAGACTATCAGGAACAACAATGGATGCGGGTACTTCAACTGCAGCAGAGACACAAAACCCAGGAATGAATAATAGGAAGCCAAAAACATTTGTAAATGATGAGAATGTTGCTGTATACCCAATGAGCCGTGCAACAAGTAAGTATTGCATTTATGACCTATGTACTTTGTTTAACCACAGTAATTATTTGTATACTATATAAAACTCACATAATCAGTTATAAAAAAAAATGTAAACTTTATCAGTTGTAAGTTATTGTATGCAAAAGTTCAAACCTTTTGAGAGAGGTTATGAACGATACATGTAAAGGAAACATTGAAGTTAAAGTACAACAATGTAGGAAGATAGGAAATCTGAAGGATTTTGAATTTTTCTTAATGAGAACTAGCAGAGACTGAAAGACCAAGGAAGGAAAATCTGTAACAGAAATAAGAAATCATGTAGAACTGAAAACTATTAAAAACATATGCCAGAAAAGTCCCTTTCTGAGGTATCCTGTCATAAGAATTTGCAGATGGATCAAAGCATGTTCATGGGCTAAAAGACTGAATGTAATGAAATGCATTGTAATTTTGCATCCTGGTCATCCCTTGCCTGCCTACCACTCAGTTTGCCTGACCAACTTCAGTTGTCAACAGACTCAAGTGCAATTGCATTGTGTTACTCTGCTGAGACAGTCTCTGCTATCTCTCCACTTAACATCACCCATTTTTAAACCATAACTGGGTTCCCACAATGAATGTTTACTCTGCATTGGAGTGTGTGCTGATTTGACACCTGGCAGACTAAAACTGTGTGCCAGACAGCAAAGTACTACCAACGGAAAGCTTCACTCTTGAAAGAATTCCCTGTGCTGTAGCTAACCAGTTTCTTCACAATTGTGTGATTGGATTGAAGAGTTGCTAGATAACAGAACACAGCATGTCATTCTCAATGGTGAGAAATTTTCCGAAGTAAGGGTGATTTCAGGTGTGCCACAGGAGAGTGTCGTAGGACCGTTGCTATTCACAATATATATAAATGACCTTGTGGATAACATCAGAAGTTCACTGAGGGTTTTTGTGGATGGTGCTGTAGTATATCGAGAGGTTGTAACAATGGGAAATTGTACTGAAATGCAGGAGGATCTGCAATGAATTGATGCATGGGGCAGGGAATGGCAATTGAATCTCAATGTAGATAAGTGTAATGTGCTGCAAATACATAGAAAGAAAGATCCTTTATCATTTAGCTACAATATAGCAGGTCAGCAACTGGAAGCAGTTAATTCCATTAATTATCTGGGAATGCGCATTAGGAGTGACCTAAAATGGAATGACCATATGAAATTAATTGTTGGTAAAGCAGATGCCAGACTGAGATTCATTGGAAGAATCCTAAGGAAATGCAGTCCGAAAATAAAGGAAGTAGGTTACAGTACTCTTGTTCACCCACTGCTTGAATATTTCTCACCAGTGTGGGATCCGTACCAGATAGGGTTGATAGAAGAGATAGAGAAGATCCAACGGAGAGCAGCATGCTTCGTTACAGGATCATTTAGTAACCGTGAAAGCGTTACAGAGATGATAGATAGACCCCAGTGGAAGACTCTGCAAGAGAGACGCTCAGTAGCTTGGTAAGGGCTTTTGTTGAAGTTTCGAGAACATACCTTCACTGAGGAGTCAAGAAGTATATTGCTCCCTTCTACGTATATCTGGCGAAGAGACCATGAGGATAGAATCAGAGAGATTCGAGCCCACACAGAGGCATACCGACAATCTTTCTTTCCATAAACAATATGAGACTAGAATAGAAGGGAGAACCGATAAAGGTACTCAAGGTACCCTCCGCCACACACCATTAGGTGGCTTGTGGAGTGTAGATGTAGATGTAGCTTAATATTCTTTCTTCTGGGTGTGCTAGTCTTGCAAGATGTGCAGGACAACTTCTGTGAAGTCTGGAAAGTAGAAGAGACTTGCTGGTGGAAGTGAAGATGTGAGGATGGGCCACACGTCTTGTCTGGACAGCCCATCCGTAAGCACATTGCCTGTGAAAACTGGTTCCAAGTTTGAGACCCAGTTAAGCACACAGTTTTAATCTGGTTGGAAGTTTGTTTCATGTATATTAAGGTTGTCAGACATATCAAAACTATGCCTCTGTTATTGCAACTTGCCATTCTGTTCCTTTTAGTGTCACTTCTCACATATTTGTTTTAGCTATGCACATATTTCTGTACTCCCATAGTTCTCAAAACTATTAACTCATTTCTTTCATTTTTATCTGTGCTTGTCTTTACCATCTGCTAATCCATCTCTGTAGTCTTTCTGTATGTTGTGTAGAAGCAACTTTCTCTGGTTTCTGAAGATCCTCATAGCTCAGATCAGTCTTCATTGTTTTTACTGGAGGTTTATGTGAATGATTAGGGAAAAAAGCTCAGTTTTTGCCTAAAAACAGTGTGACAGATATTTAGAACCATTCTGCTCACCATATCTGGTCCACTAGGACTTTTTTCCTCACTCCTGCCATGAATAGGAACCTAAAAGGGAAGTGTTTCCAAGACATAGAGAAGGTGATAAAAAGAATTTTGAATGTATGACAATGAAGGCAGGAAGTGAATCGTCCCTGAACTTAGATGGCTCAGTCAGGAAGAGCATCCTCTCAAAAGGCCACATTCTGAGTTTGAGTACCAGTCTGCCACACAGTTTTAATACATCAGGAATTTTCACAAGAGTACACACTCTGCTACCACATGAAAGGTTCACCTTGAAGTTTTATGTGAAAATAATGGAAATTCCTAGGTGGAGCAGTATGAAAATTAGGCAAAGCCTAGCACTCACCTATAGCAGATCAATGCACGGAGCACAGTAACACCTAACAGAAAACAGCATTCATGCGTGCTCTTTTTCCAGCATATTCACACACACGACCACACAGACACCCAAACACACACTCCCCTGCCCATGGCAAGACTAATTATTGATACTTGAATATTGAAAGCAGTTGAAGTATGCAATAAGGGGGTAGCGTACAGAGTACGCGAAAGAACTTGCCCCCCTTCTAACAGCCATGTATCGCAAGTCTGTAGAGGAACGGAAGGTTCCAAATGATTGGAAAAGAGCACAGGTAGTCCCAGTCTTCAAAAATGGTCGTCGAGCAGATGCGCCAAACTATAGACCTATATCTCTGATGTCGATCTGTTGTAGAATTTTAGAACATGTTTTTTGCTCGAGTATCATGTCGTTTTTGGAAACCCAGAATCTACTCTGTAGGAATCAACATGGATTCCGGAAGCAACAATCGTGTGAGACCCAACTCGCTTTATTTGTTCATGAGACCCAGAAAATATTAGATACGGGCTCCCAGATAGATGCTATTTTCCTTGACTTCCGGAAGGCGTTCGATACAGTTCCGCACTGTCGCCTGATAAACGAAGTAAGAGCCTACGGAATATCAGACCAGTTGTGTGGCTGGATTGAAGAGTTTTTAGCAAACAGAACACAGCATATTGTACTCAATGGAGAGACGTCTACAGACTTTAAAGTAACCTCTGGCATGCCACAGGGGAGTGTCATGGGACCATTGCTTTTCACAATATATATAAATGACCTAGTAGATAGTGTCGGAAGTTCCATGTGGCTTTTCACGGATGATGCTGTAGTATACAGAGAAGTTGCAGCATTAGAAAATTGTAGCAAAATGCAGGAAGATCTGCGGCAGATAGGCACTTGGTGCAGGGAGTGGCAACTGACCCTTAACATAGACAAATGTAATGTATTGTGAATACATAGAAAGAAGGATCCTTTATTGTATGGTTATATGATAACAGAACAAACACTGGTAGCAGTTACTTCCATAAAATATCTGGGAGTATGCGTGCGGAACGATTTGAAGTGGAATGATCATATAAAATTAATTGTTGGTAAGGTGGGTACCAGGTTTAGATTCATTGGGAGAGTCCTTAGAAAATGTAGTCCATCAACAAAGGAGGTGGCTTACAAAACACTCGTTCGACCTATACTTGAGTATTGCTCTTCAGTGTGGGATCCGCACCAGATCGGGCTGACGGAGGAGATAGAGAAGATCCAAATAAGAGTGGCGCGTTTTGTCACAGGGTTATTTGGTAACCGTGATAGTGTTACGGAAATGTTTAGCAAACTCAAGTGGCAGACTCTGCAAGAGAGGCACTCTGCATCACAGTGTAGCTTGCTGTCCAGGTTTCGGAAGGGTGCATTTCTGGATGAGGTATCGAATATATTGCTTCCCCCTACTTATACCTCCCGAGGAGATGAGGAATGTAAAATTAGAGAGATTCGAGCGCGCACGGAGGCTTTCAGACAGTCGTTCTTCCCGCGAACCATACGCGACTGGAACAGAAAAGGGAGGTAATGACAGTGGCACGTAAAGTGCCCTCCGCCACACACCGTTGGGTGGCTTGCGGAGTATAAATGTAGATGTAGATGTAGGGGAAACGAGACAGGTCTTTGGACAGATGATTTATGGGCCACACAACAAGATGATAAAAGTAAAGAAGGTACAACACAAAGAAATGAAGAAAGAGGATGAAGGGGGGAAAGGGGAAGGGGAGAAAGGAGAGAATGGTGAAGATGAAGAGGGAGAAAGGGAGGGGAGGGAGAAGGAAGAGAAGTTGAAAGGGGGGAGGAGATAGAGAGAAGGAGGCTGGTGGCTGATTGCCCATGTAGGGGGAGGGGGCATGAGTAGTGGAAGAAGGCAGTGCATAATCTGGATGGAGAGGTAGTGGTGTGGATAGAAGAGAGAAAGGAAAAGGCAAGATGAGGCAGTTCGAACAGATTAACAGGGGTTTAGGCCAAGAGGATTACGAGAGTGCAGGATATGTTGTAGAGAGAATTTCCACCGTTGCAGTGCAGAGAAATGTGCTAGCAGAGAATATCTGAATGGCCTTCATAGTGAAGCAGCTGTTGAAATTATTTGTATTGTGGTGTAAGGAAGAGGCTTTCTGTCAGTCTCACTATTCATGGATATGACATCTGGAGTGGATAACAGGAGATACTGAAATATATCAATAACCTCACCAGAAACTTTATTGACAGACAACATCCTACCCATCTCATCAATAAACATATCTCCTGTGCCACTTCCACATTCCACGAAGTAGAGTTCTGCTGCTCCTCCCCCTCCCCCTCCCCCTCCCCCTTCCCCTCCCAACCTAAAGAATATCTTTTCCCATCCCTAGTCCAATCCTACTCCCAGTCATGCACAACATGGGTCGTTCCCTTGTGGTCATGCTAGACATTTCCCACCCAGTAAATACAGGGGATTTGTGAAAGCAGCTATTTTATATATCAGCTATGCTACAATTACTGTACAGTGTTCTGTGTGGGCATGAAAAGTAATCAACTGTATTCTGGTTGTATTATTGGCCACTGCCAAACTGTAGCAAACTGCAAACTTGACCAACCAGTTGGTGAACATGCTGTACTCCACAGTACAAATATCTTGAACAACTGCTTTACTACACAGGCCATTTAGATACTCCCTTCCAGCACAAATTTCTCAGAACTATGCAGATGGGTACTGTCTCTCCAACACATCCTGCACTCTTGCAGTCCTCCTGGTCTAAACGTCTACTACCCTGTTCCCACTGCCTCACCTTAACTTTTCCCATCTCTCTGCTGTCCACGCTGGTCCTCCTCCACCAGATTATGCACTGCCTTCTCCCTCTACTCGTTCTGCCCCCCCCCCCCCCCCTTCCCCATGGCCGCCTTGTTGTCATTCTCCCTCTCCCTCAGCCCACCCCTCTCTCTGTCTCCCCTTCTCTCCCCCCTTTTCAACCCATCTCCCTTCTGTCTCTCCTTTTCTCCCTGTTCATCTACACCTGTCTATACTTTTCCCCCCTCCCCTTTCTCCCCTTGTTTTCCCTCCCCCTCTCCGCTCCTTACATCTCTTTTTGTTATACGCTTCATTTCACTGTGTGGCCGCAGAGCCTGTCTCTTTCCTGCTATCCCTCCTTGCATCCTTCCCTACCCCATCCCCATCTTCAACAGTTCAGTCAACTTCTTTCAGTAATCAAGTGTCAATAATTAGTCTTGATGATTTAAATAACAAAAAACTGCACCAGTGAATTATTTTTCCATGCTTAGCTTAACACATTTTGGTAATTACCTCATTTTAAAGTGCATTTGTTTACATGAATATTTTTGGTGGTGTTTGCATGGGTGATTTTCTGTCTCTCTCTTGCATTATAAATGTCATTTTTAGGTTATACCGCAATCAGAAAATCAGATAAAATGAATCTTGTAGTGTTTTTATATGCTAGTGTTATTAATGATAGTTTTGTTTTTCATGGCTACAAGAGTGTGTGTTGTGTGTCTGTGTGATTGTGTGTGTGAATGTGTGTGCTTTTTTGGAAAAGAGCTACATAGTGCTTGAAAGGTAGTACGAATTCTGTCTTCTGTTATGTGTTACTGTGCTCCAGACATCGATCTGCTATAGGTGAATGGTCACTTTTCCCTAATTTTACGTACAGTTTCATATGAAATACTGTTTACAAAATGGAGCACTCCAACCTAACTGTTGAACCAAATCAAAACAACATGCATTAGAGGGTTGTAACAGCCTAAAACTATCACTGGAGCCCCTCCACCTGCAGGAAAGGAATTATACTTACTTATGAGACCCTACTCCCCCCCCCCACCCCCCCCCCCCCCCCCCCCACCCACCCACCACACACACACACAGAATGTGTGTTTGTCTTTGCAGAAAATGTGGGGAGCAACTCAGAATTTTAGAATACATAACAGACTTAAGGAGTTTTCTGGAGGACTAAAGTAAGGATGGGAAACTATTTCTGGAAACACCATTTAGCAATGCTATACTGCTTGAGTAGCAGTTATTGACATTTTCCTGATCTGATTTGTGGTAATAGGTCCATCATAGTTGTAGGTTCAGATGTTTACTGTACAAACTAAACATGCTGTTCCCATTCTCCCCCATTAGTTCTCAATGATTGTATTAATACTTGAGTATTTTCAGACGTTTACTAGGACCTCCAAAATTTCTATCATATCATTAGTTGTGCTTTCAGCAAATTTTGGAAATAGTATCTATAGTCAGACAACCATTTGCCTCAATTTCAGTGTATATCTACCTGACTAAAAATATACTCTGAGAATATTTGGAAACTTACAAGTGTGACACATAATGTATTTCATAGTAAATCAACAGTTGTGTATTCCACAAATTTTTCAGGAACGTATATTGTTTGGAAAATCATTTCCGCATAATTGTAGTACAGGTATTTGCAGACTTAGTGCAACATTTGCACATTTTTCATCACATTAACCACTTTTTCAGGCAAGTGTTGGAAAGTTTACGTATGTGAATTAATTTGGTTAAAATAACAGTATAGATTCCTATGGTTTTATTTATTACGACTGGCTTTGACTCCAAATTAAAGTCACCTTCGAATGTGAGCCCCCTTTGGCTGGTGCTGGCAGTTTCTCAGCTGTTCTCATGGTAGCATGAATGTAACAGCAGTTGGGCACCCACCTAGTAGAATTCTACACAGGGCATAAATTAACCATTGCTAACACTTGGTTTAAGAATCATGCAACAAGGTTGTATACATCAAAGAGACCTAGATATGTTAGAAGGTTTCAGATTGATTACATAATGGTAAGGCAGAGATCCGAACCATATTTTAAACTGTAAGACATTTTCAAGAGCAGATATAGACTCTGACCGTATTTTATTGGTTACAGTCTGTAATTAAAAATTGGCCAGTCGCAAGTAGGACTCATACACTGAGGTTCCTGTACCAACTTAATTATGTGTATAGACTGTTCATCCATTCCGGGAATCGAGAACCTTGACTAATTTTGCTTGTCATCGATATTGATACTGGCAGGATATTGGTCCCATGGATTCCATTACTTCCGAGAATGTTTTAATTTCAATAACATAAATGTGACATAAAGTCATACAGGAGGCAGGTGACCATTATTATAATAATTGATAGTTCTCTATTCAGGCAGTGGTAAAAGTCCAACATCAGGCAAGGAATTACTTTGTTGCTTGTATGATGTATTTTGGAATATTTATTTCATCAGATATCCAGCAGCAATTACTGCACATCCATACAACATTTCAAATTGAATGTGGAATAAACATTCACAAACATACATCAGGAACATGATTTAAAAATTTGAAAATTGAATGTATAAAGCCTGAGAAATTAAAAAAATTCCCATTACTTTTTCATCACAGCTCATATGTGAGCATGTGAAAGTCTGCCTGCTTAACTAAATGATCAATGTGTCTGTCTGCCATATGGAGGAGCTCAGTTCAGTTCCCAGTACTGCCAGCAATTTTTGCTCAGTTGGAGAACTGGAATGGGATGCACTCAGGATCAGTATGCCAACTGAGGAACTGCGTGAAGGAGAAATAGTGACTCCAAGGTCTGGAAAGTGGGCAATGGCTGGTTGTGCTGGGTTGGGTTGTTTGGGAGAGGAGACCAACAGCGAGGTCATCGGTCTCATCAGATTAGGGAAGTATGGGGAAGGAAGTCAGCCGTGCCATGTCAAAGGAGCCATCCCGGCATTTGACTGGAGCAATTTAGGGAAATCACGGAAAACCTAAATCAGGATGGCTGGATGCGGAATTGAACCGTCATCCTCCTGAATGTAGAGTCCAGTGTGCTAACCACAGTGCCACCTCGCTCAGTCGGTTGTGCTGCCCCCATAATGCCACTCGGTATAGGATGACACGTGGCGGTCAGTACTGTGAGATCCTACGGTTGGGACATGAAGCTACTTTTACTTTTTTTATGAGCTTGTGAATATGTGACACGTAAATTTATATTTCTATGTCACCGTGTGTGGCAGTGGTGAGCTAGTGAGTAAAGTACTCAGCTCAGGCTCTGAAGTTCTAGGTTCAGTCCTGTGCAATAACGGGAATTTTTTCCTCACTCTAGTCCCTCCAGGATGACCATTGGTCCATGCAGTGTACTATCAAATTGAGTACAGGGGATCTTCACCAGTAGTTAATGGCAGGGTAACAGGTTGCCATCCTCATTCACCTGGTGACACAGTAAACGAGAGGTTGTACTGAAATGTTATATTGTATATAAAATTAGCATTTTCTTCTCATATATTACCGTTTCTCTTATTTCTTGATGTTTGTTTACCATATTTGTCTGTCTTAAGTTTATTTCTGTAATAAATTGTAGGTTCCTTCTTTAGACGAAGTTCCAAAGCAAATAAGGATGACAAACCAAATAAGGGTGACAACACGCAATGTACAATGCAGCATATAGTGTTCCCAAGGGACAACTGTCCTTACAGTCCAAGCCTAACATCACTTCCTTTGGATGAGTCAGACATTGAGGTAAGCATATTTTCACAGAATTACTTTCATATTTGCTAATATAAGAAAAATTCATGGAACAATTGAAGTGTGGCTTACTGCTTAGCAGGCAACTTAGCAATGAAAAACTTAACTGTAATCATAAACTGTCATGATTCATATTTAGATATATACAGATTTTAAATGCTTTTAGTACATGTTTCCTATCTTAAACTGAATCTTTGTACAGTGCCACTCTGAGCTAGTTTAATGCTCTCCATATTAACAGATTTTTGTGATTATAATACAATTCTTAAGGATGCTGTTCGTGTTCCTCCATAGCGCAGCAGTGGCGTTACTGCCTACCACACATGGAGGCCCAGGTTTGATTCCCGGCAGGCGACTGGGTGTTGTGCGTCCTTCATCATCATTTTCATCATCACTGATGCATTAGTCACCGAAGTGGTGTCAACTAAATGTTGTTGTTGTTGTTGTTGTTGTTGTTGTTGTTGTGGTCTTCAGTCCTGAGACTGGTTTGATGCAGCTCTCCATGCTACTCTATCCTGCGCAAGCTTCTTCATCTCCCAGTACCTACTGCAACCTACATCCTTCTCAGTCTGCTTAGTGTATTCATCTCTTGGTCTCCCTCTACGATTTTTACCCTCCACGCTGCCCTCCAATACTAAGTTGGTGATCCCTTGATGCCTCAGAACATGTCCTACCAACCGATCCCTTCTTCTGGTCAAGTTGTGCCACAAACTTCTCTTCTCCCCAATCCTATTCAATACTTCCTCATTAGTTATGTGATCTACACATCTAATCTTCAGCATTCTTCTGTAGCACCACATTTCAAAAGCGTCTATTCTCTTGTTGTCTAAACTATTTATCGTCCATATTTCACTTCCATACATGGCTACACTCCATATAAATACTTTCAGAAATGACACTTAAATCTATACTCGATGTTAACAAATTTCTCTTCTTCAGAAACGCTTTCCTTGCCATTGCCAGTCTACATTTTATATCCTCTCTACTTCGACCATCATCAGTTATTTTGCTCCCCAAATAGCAAAACTCCTTTACTACTTTGTCTCATTTCCTAATCTAATTCCCTCAGCATCACTTGACTTAGTTCGACTACATTCCATTATCCTCATTTTGCTTTTGTTGATGTTCATCTTATACCCTTCTTTCAAGACACTGTCCATTCCGTTCAACTGCTCTTCCAAGTCCTTTGCTGTCTCTGAGAGAATTACAATGTCATCGGCGAACCTCAAAGTTTTTATTTCTTCTCCATGGATTTTAATTCCTACTCCGAATTTTTCTTTTGTTTCCTTTACTGCTTGCTCAATATACAGATTGAATAACATCGGGGAGAGACTACAACGCTGTCTCACTCCCTTCCCAACGGCTGCTTCCCTTTCATGCCCCTCGACTCTTATACCTGCCATCTGGTTTCTGTACAAATTGTAAATAGCCTTTCGCTCCCTGTATTTTACCCCTGCCACCTTCAGAATTTGAAAGAGAGTATTCCAGTCAACATTGTCAAAAGCTTTCTCTAAGTCTACAAATGCTAGAAACGTAGGTTTGCCCTTCCTTAATCTAGCTTCTAAGATAAGTCGTAAGGTCAGTATTGCCTCACGTTTTCGAACATTTCCACGGAATCCAAACTGATCTTCCCCGAGGTCGGCTTCTACCAGTTTTTCCATTCGTCTGTAAAGAATTCGCGTTAGTATTTTGCAGCTGTGACTTATTAAACTGATAGTTCGGTAATTTTCACATCTGTCAACACCTGCTTTCTTTGGGATTGGAATTATTATATTCTTCTTGAAGTCTGAGGGTATTTCGCCTGTCTCATACATCTTGCTCATCAGATGGTAGAGTTTTGTCAGGACTGGCTCTCCCAAGGAATGTTGTCTACTCAGGGGGCCTTGTTTCGACTAAGGTCTTTCAGTGCTCTGTCAAACTCTTCACGCAGTATCGTATCTCCCATTTCATCTTCATCTACATTCTCTTCCATTTCCATAATATTGTCCTCAAGTACATCGCCCTTGTATAGAACCTCTATATACTCCTTCCACCTTTCTGCTTTCCCTTCTTTGCTTAGAACTGGGTTTCCATCTGAGCTCTTGATGTTCATACAAGTGGTTCTCTTGTCTCCAAAGGTCTCTTTAATTTTCCTGTAGGCAGTATCTATCTTACCCCTAGTGAGATAAGCCACTACATCCTTACATTTGTCTTCTAGCCATCCCTGCTTAGCCTTTTTGCACTTCCTGTCGATCTCATTTTGAGACGTTTGTATTCCTGTTTGCCTGCTTCATTTACTGCATTTTTATATTTTCTCCTTTCATCAATTAAATTCAATATTTCTTCTGTTACCCAAGGATTTCTACTAGCCCTCGTCTTTTTACCTACTTGATCCTCTGCTGCCTTCACTAATTCATCCCTCAAAGCTACCCATTCTTCTTTTACTGTATTTCTTTCCCCCATTCCTGTGAATTGTTCCCTTATGGTCTCCCTGAAACTCTGTACAACCTCTGGTTCTTTCAGTTTATCCAGGTCCCATCTCCTTAAATTTCCACCTTTTTGCAGTTTCTTCAGTTTTAATCTACAGGTCATAACCAATAGATTGTGGTCAGAGTCCACATCTGCCCACAGAAATGTCTTACAATTTAAAACCTGGTTCCTAAATCTCTGTCTTACCATTATATAATCTGTCTGAAACCTGTCAGTATCTCCAGGCTTCTTCCATGTATACAGCCTTCTTTTATGTTTCTTGAACCAAGTGTTAGCTATGATTAAGTTATGCTCTGTGCAAAATTCTACCAGGCGGCTTCTTCTTTCATTTCTTAGCCCCAATCCATATTCACCTACTATGTTTCCTTCTCTCCCTTTTCCTACTACCGAATTCCAGTCACCCATTACTATTAAATTTTCGTCACCCTTCACTATCTGAAGAATTTCTTTTATTTCATCATATATTTCTTCAATTTCTTCGTCACCAGCAGAGCTAGTTGACATATAAACTTGTACTACTGTAGTAGGTGTGGGCTTCGTATCTATCTTGGCCACAATTATGCGTTCACTATGCTGTTTTGTAGTAGCTTACCCGCATTCCTATTTTCCTATTCATTATTAAACCTACTCCTGCATTACCCCTATTTGATTTTGTGTTTATAACCCTGTAGTCACCTGATCAAAAGTCTTGTTCCTCCTGCCACCGAACTTCACTAATTCCCACTATATCTAACTTTAACCTATCCATTTCCCTTTTTAAATTTTCCAACCTACCTGCCCGATTAAGGGATCTGACATTCCACACTCCGATCCATAGAACGCCAGTTTTCTTTCTCCTGATAACGACATCCTCTTGAGTAGTCCCCGCCCGAGATCCGAATGGGGGACTGTTTTACCTCCGGAATATTTTACCCAAGAGGATGCCATCATCATTTAATAATACAGTAAAGCTGCATGTCCTCGGAAAAAATTATGGCCGTAGTTTCCCCTTGCTTTCAGCCGTTCGCAGTACCAGCACAGCAAGGCCATTTTGGTTATTGTTACAAGGCCAGATCAGTCAATCATCCAGACTGTTGCCCTTGCAACTACTGAAAAGACTGCTGCCCCTCTTCAGGAACCACACGTTTGTCTGGGCTCTCAACAGATACCCCTCCGTTGTGGTTGCACCTACGGTACGGCTATCTGTATCGCTGAGGCACGCAAGCCTCCCACCAACGGCAAGCTCCATGGTTGATGGGGGGAGGGTCAACTAAATAGACTTGCAATATGGCAGCCGTACCCCGAAGGGGATATGCCAGCCAATAAATGCCATACGATCATTTCATTTCATTTTGTGTTGAAAAATGTAGCAAGGCAAAAATGTCATTCAGTGTTGGCTTCATATACTGACAGCATAGATCAGGCATATCCAACACACAGTGTCCACAGGCCGGATTTACATACTTACTTAATCTCATAGACCGCCTCATCACGGGATGTGACAGCAGTGCTCCTGGTCAAAACTATAGCATTCGCAATGTTCAGCATGTAGTTTTTTTCTTTTTTAATGTCAGACATTTTGTGAATAAACTTGATGAAGGCATGCGGAACTACGTGAAACTATCCCTTTCCAGCCTAAGTTGTATAATTTCAGAAAAATATTTTTTTGCGTATTTCCATACATAATGATTGAAATAAGAATATTTGATTTTTTTTTTTAGTTTTTGGAGGGAAACTTGGAGTGACTCCATATGACTTCATGGGGTGGGATTTGTTTCCTTCATTCAAGGAGTTGAGATTTCAGTGTCTGGTGGTGGAACCCAACTAAAAACTTCAATTACACAATCAGATGCAGTTTATTAAAGGAAAGAAAAAAATAATATGTAAAAGAATTCAACTTGTATTTCAAAGCAATTTAACAAGGTTTTGTTTATAGTATGGTTGTTACTTTACACGAAAATTTAAGAAACATTTCCTGTCTTTGGTGGAACAAGGACGTTTATTACATTTGTTGCATTTTGTTTGAGAACTTCCTTTAATACACAATTTACATCTGGCCTTGGAATATCAATATATTTTGATTCTCCGACTGCCCAAAGTTTCACAGGTTCCACTGGATTTATTCCTTTGCATGATGCAAAGATGACAGATTTATTATCATACCACTTCATCACTGCTATGTTCCTTTGTGTTTCAGTTCTGTAATTGTGTGATCCTCGTCCCTGCTTTTTGAGCTCACTGTCCACTTTTGTATTGCATCACTGAAGTCATGTGGGTCTAACAGTTCCAACAGCCAAGATTCCCAGATCTTTCAGGGCAGAAACAAAACTGTAAGAGGTGAACCATTTGTTGGTAAACACTTTAAAATTTTTATGTTTAGTTAGTCTTTCCTCCAGCTAAATTGCTACATGACCACTTATACCTAGAGCAGTATCAGTATCAGTAGCCATCGATTCCATGGGAACAAATACAGGCAAAAACTTTTATTTCCCATTTGTACGGTTTGTTTTTTTACATATCATTTCAGGGAAGAAAAATCTTTAGAAGGAATGATTGATCTATCCACTCAATTATATTTCTTGGTTACAACTTGTCATAATCAGGGTCTTCTCTTCATTTCATTTTTGTCATTCAGATGTAAATAATTGCCCCCATGGCAATATTTGATTTCTTAGGCACTGAGTCAACTATTGGAGGAAATCTTGTAGCCTCTGCCCAGTTCATTCTGTAAGTAACATTTTCACAACACATGCCAGGATGTATATCCCAAGATAGTTTCCTATTTCATGAACATTTGTATCTGAAGATGCACCAGTTTTCTGTGTACAGTATAAGTTAGATTGATCAATGGAGTTGTGGATAATGTTGTCACTGTACATCACTCTGAATTACGGGAAAGATGTCAATTCATTTTCTGTAGAGCGAGAGAAAATTTCATTACACAATGTATTAACTTCTTTGATGCCCTCTATTCTCCATTGAACCTCCTGGCATGCTTTATATTGAATTTTCTGAGTCAAATGATGTGCTGCATGGTTTGGAATATCAAATAATCATCTTGAACCCAAGGGAACATTGTCTACAACATCCTCTTCAGCTTTGCCTTGAGTGTCCAGAATTTGAACAATATTGAGAGCCAATCCTTGTCCCCCTGAAAGTCCATGGGTTAGAATAGACCCTAGGTATTCCTGTCTCTTGTAAGAGGCGACTAAAAGGAGTCTCCACCCTTTTGGCCCTACAAGTTCAGGTCCCATTTTATGGTTTGACTTCCCACTTTCTGAATTCTACAGAAGGGCGGGCCATTTGGGGGAGGACACTTTACGTGGTGCACCAGTTATCCATAGTGCAATTAGATTAAATCTCGTGCACCTCTTATTGTCATGGTTTAGTATCTCCACCTGCAATTCAACTATTTGGATGAGGACAATTTCCAGGGTATGTCATCTTCTTCTGTTGTCTCCTGTCCTCTTGTGCCCCCATGGCAATATTTGATTTCTTGGCACCCAACATCCAGCGTGGTAGCCAGTCTGTTGTGTGTGGTGGGGCCATCATGTACCCACTTGGTGGTAGCCCCCTGACAACACAGGGATTGCACTGCTGATACCTGAGCTGTGAACTCCCGACGTATGCCAAGGAGTAGATGCCCATCTTCTTGGGGCATTGGGACTCCTGGCAATGGACAGCGTGCCAGGTGGCCTTTGCTGTGCCTGGGTGGCGCCTGTGGGGAGAGCCCCTGATTAGAGCGGGTGGCATCAGGGTGGGTGACCCGCTAGCCACATCACTGGACAAATGTAGATCCATGGACAAGAGAGAGCCTTATTTGCCAAGGTATTTAGTCTGCTGCAGAATGGATGGGGCTCCTTCCTACCTATGAAGCCTCAATCTTTTGTTGAATATCTCAAGGGTAAGTGTGGGGAAGTGGCTGCCCTGTCAGAGATGACAAATGGGGCAGTCCTCATACAGACAGTATCCCCCACCCAGTCCCATGCATTGCTCACCTTTGACCACGTGGGTGATATTCCCATTTCCATCACTTCCCATCAAAGCTTCAACATGGTCCAGGGGATTATTTTCCATTGTGACTTCCTCTTGCAGCCTGACAACTAGCTCCATGCCAGTTTAGAATGGTGTGGAGTTCATTTCATATGGCACATCTACAGAGGACCCAAAGACAATAGGGTTGCAACCAGTGCCTTCAGCTTGGCCTTTGAGGGTGATTAACTGCCTGAAAAGGTCAAGGTGATGTTTTACCACTGTGATGTCAAACCTTATGTCCCTCCCCCTATGCTGTGCTTTAAGTGCTGGAAATTCGGGCACATGTCTTCCTGCTGTAATTCCAGCGCAGCATCTAGAGACTGCAGACGTACACTGCATCCAAATACTCCTCGCCAGCCTGCACAGTACACCAAAAGGAATGGAAAATTATAGAATACAAGACCCTGGACCAGCTGACTTTTCAAGAGGCTAAACGTAAATTTGAACGACCGCACCCCATTCGGTTGACATCCACATATGCTGCAGCAATGTTGACATCACCCTTTCATATGCTGGTAGTTCCACACTCCCTGCCACATACAGTGGGCCCTCCAGGCCACCTGAGTGCATCCGCCCTGTTGGTCGTAGGGGGCCCATCTTCTTCTGTTGCTCCCAAAGCACCTACTTCAGGAGCAACGCCCCTCCCCCTTTTTCGCCAAATGCCCAGGACATCGGTCCTCTACCCCCAGCCAGAGATGCAACATCCTCCTCCAGCTTCTCTCATGCAGAAGGGGTCCCATGGGACCCTCCCTTCCATGGTCTCTACTAATGCCACCGTGGACACTCACCAGTGTCCTGGCCACAAGCTGCTGGCTGAAGGGCTTCACAATTTTCGTCCGTTCCTGAAGCTACTTTAGAGACGCCCTCCCAGCAAGCCCCTACAGAGAAGTGAGAGAGCAAGCAGATGAAGAAGAAGTCTGCTAAGAAACAGAACCTCCAGTTTCCCCAACACCACTAATCCCTGCTAGTTCTGCATCTGAGGACGAGGTGTAGATTTTATCATCCCCCGAGGATGTGGCTCTCACTGACGCCTCATCCGCAATGGCGACAGATACAAATACTCAACCGGTGGTGGCAGGTGATTCTGCAACATAACTGCCCCCTTGGTCATTACATGTCTTCCCCGATTCCAGAAAGTGTCATCGTCCTGTGGAAGTGCAGCGGTTTTTTCTCCCACCTGTTTGAGTTACATCAACTTTTAAGTGTTACACCTGCTTTTTGCGTTGTCCTTCAGGGAACCTGGTTTCCAGCAAAGCAGATGCCACACTTCATGGCTATCGGGGGTACTACAAAAACCGTCCTGCCTGTGACAGACAGTCAGGTGGAGTTTGCATCTTTGTGCTTACCTCTACGGAGGACCCAAAGACAATAGGGTTGCTACCCGTGCCTTCATCTTGGCCTTTGAGGGTGATTCACTGCCTGAAAAGGTCAAGGTGATATTTTACCACTGTGATGTCAAACTTTACATCCCTCCCCCTATGCAGTGCTGTAAGTGCTGGAAATTCAGGCACATGTCTTCCTGTTGCAATTACAGCGCAGCATGGAGAGACTGCAGACGTACACTGCATCCAAATACTCCATATGTGCCACCTCCCACTTGTGCCAACTGTAGAGAGTAGCACTCCCCCTGCTCGCCAGACTGCACAGTACACAGAAAATTATGGAGTACAAGACCCTGGACCATCTAACTTGCCAAGAGGCTAAACGTAAATTTGAACGACTGCTCCCCATTCAGTTGACATCCACATATGCTGCAGCAATGTTAACGTCACCCTTTCATGTGCTGGTTCTGGTACCATGCACTGCAGAATTTGAATCTGCACCAGATGTCATGGATGTTGAAGACCCCTAGAGGTCTCTGCACCATTACGCCGTAAGCTGTGGTGGCGCGTGCCTGCTGGCCCACATTTAGTGTGGGGGTGCCACAGTGGAACACATGATCCCAGTGGCCAATAGCGGCACCTCCAATCGTGTATTTAAGTTCCTGCCTCTCGGTCAGACAGTGAGTCTAATTGTTGCGTGCGTCTTGACATATCGCCTCGACAATAGACAGCATGTTTACTGTTCTTTGTTTTCATTACTAGTGGACATCTTGGATTTGTTTGGTTGTCTCTGTCACTCCGTTGCTTCTTGCGTGTTGTCGTCATAAGGTCTCTCTTGATTGTCCGCCCGCCGTTGTTTCGTGTCAGTCTTTTCCGTTAATTTGTTTGCGGGCTGCTCTCTGTTTGGTCCCGCCGCACTTTCTCAGCCACCCTGCGACTGTTCTGGTCGCAGTTACAACACTGCTAGTTCCACACTCCATGCCACATACAGTGGGGCCTCCGGGCCACCCGAATACATCTGCTCCATTGGTGGTAGGGGGCACATCTTCTTCTGTTGCTCCCAAAGCACATACTTCAGGAGCAATACCCCCCCCCCCCCCCAAATGCCTGGGACATCGTTCCCCTCCCCCCAGTCAGAGACGCAACACCCTCTTCCGGCACCTCTCATGCAGATGGGGTCCCTTAGGACCCTCCCTTCCATGGCCTCTACTAATGCCACAGTGGACACTCGCCAGTGGCTGAAGGAGCCACAAGATGCTGGCTGAAGGGCTTCACAATCTTCGTCCGTTCATGAAGCTACTTTGGAGATGCCCTCCAAGCAAGCTTCTACAGAGAAGTGAGAGAGCAAGCAAATGAAGAAGAAGTCTACTAAGAAACAGAACCCTCCAGTGGCCCCAACACCACCAATCCCTGCTAGTACTGCTCTCTGAGGACGAGGTGCAGATTTGATCATCCCCCGAGGATGTGGCTCTCACCGACGCCTCATCCCCAATGGCGACAGATACAAAGACTCAGCCAGTAGTGGCAGGTGATTTGCAACATAACCTGCCTCCTTGGTCACTAAATATCTTCCCCGATTCCAGAAAGCGTCATCCTCTTGTGGAAGTGCAGCGGTTTTTTCTCCCACCTGTTTAAGTTACATCAACTTTTAAATGCTACACCTGCTTTTTGCATTGTCCTTAAGGAGACCTGGTTTCCTGCAATGTCGATGCCACACTTTGTGGCTATCGGGGGTACTACAAAAATCATCCTGTCTCTGACAAACCTTCAGGTGGAGTTTGCATCCTTGTCCTTACCTCTGTCTGTAGCAAATCTGTGCCTGTTTAAACGCATTTAGCAGCTGTGGCTGTCAGGGTGAGGACAACTAAGGAAATTACCATATGTAACATCTACCTCCCTCCAGATGGTGGCACACTGCCCCATATATTGGATGCACTTATTTTGCAACTCTCCCTGCCTTTTCTCCTTCTGGGTGATTTTAATGCCCATAACCCTTTGTGGGGAGGAACCAATGTAATTGGCAATGGCAAAGATGTTGAGGACCTGTTAATTCAGCTTGACCTTTGCCTCCTAAACACAGGTGCCCCCACACATTTTAGTATGGCATATGGCACATATTTGGCCATTGACCTCTTGGTTTGCAGGCCTGGCCTCCTCCCATCTATCCACTGGAGAGCACATGATGACTTGTGTGGTAGTGACCACTTTCCACTCTTCCTGTCCCTACCACAGCATCCCTCATCTCGTCGCTTGCCCCGGTGGGCTCTTCCCAAGGCTGAATGGGACACTTTCACATTCGCTACCACTGTTGAATCTCCATTGCATGCCACCATTGATGAGGTTGTAACCTCCCCCTCACTTATCGACCTTAATGACAGTGAAAAATGAAACCGCGTGTACCTAATGGGAATTTTGGAAAAGCAATCGTCACCGAAGTTAACCTGTCGGTAAAGAGGGAGGAAAGGGTTACATCTAAATGAAAGGAAAAATGCAAGTGAAACTGGTGGAAATTAATTTTGAAATAGGGATAAAGTTAATAAAGAAAGTAAATGTGCGGCCGTTACGTTAACAATCAACTAGCGGTAATTAGATATTTGAGATTTGGGGGAAATTACGGTCGCCAGTCCTATGGACAATTACTATAATAACTGAAAAAGAAAGGTTATTACACATATAATTAGCACTAGAAGCGTGGCAACTGAAGGTTGACACGTGTAGTGTGAAAACTGAAAGTTTGTCAGAAGTAATAAACTTCGCTACACTTAATTTAGCAAAAGAGTTAATGAAACCAGAAAATCGAAAGTTAATTTAGTGACTGAAGTTAATAGTGAGCTTTCTTTCTGAAGCACATCGAAATACAGTTAGTCTTGGACTACCTCAACAATCATTTCTAAAGCTACTTGAATCTACGCAATTTAGAAAGAAGAGATTTAACTTTGAACTTGAATTAAACGATTCTGAACAATTAACAATAGTAAAATTTAGTACGTACCAAGCTGAGCTGCAGTCACAGGTAAGCTAAAATACGGTAACAAAACTCGCACTCTTAATTTGTGCTTGTGTAATCTAACTATTGTAGCCAGCTATGAATACTAAAATTGAACTTTGGAATTAAATCAGTGAAATGGAATTATGCTGGCGTTTGAATTTCAACGACACTCGGGTTCATTTCGGAAAAGGAAGGGACCCTGCTTGGCAATGCAATTGGGACAATGAGCAACAAAGGTTCATGCTAAGTTGCTGTAATTTTGCGAGGCAAATGGAACAATTTGAAAAGCTGAGGTCTGCCATACAGTTCTGAAACTTTATGTGCTTTTAGTCTTCCTTGTTGGTTGATTGAAGGTTTGAAGCCGTCGATCGAGGATGTGGCGACAGTCACTCATTGTCGGCCGTCGCTGTTGCAGAAGCTGGATGTTGGCGCGCCTTCTTCTCGACACGGTCACCAGACGAAACGGGCTCTTGATGTGCGCCAGCTAATGCTTCCCGTCCGCGACACCATGTCAGAAACTATCATCGCAAGTCGAGCGCAATTACATGCTGCCAAACCCCGAAAGCGCGGCAACTCGCGGGAGCTTCTCACAACACACCTGCTCCACTCGCTACCCCAGCCAGACTCCGACAGCTCTG
This sequence comes from Schistocerca serialis cubense, assembly GCF_023864345.2. Lineage (NCBI taxonomy): Eukaryota > Metazoa > Arthropoda > Insecta > Orthoptera > Acrididae > Schistocerca > Schistocerca serialis. The sequence continues at coordinate 82,658,176 of NC_064649.1, read as the reverse complement.
CCCGCGCTCCACGCGGCAGAGTTAACACTACCAAAGATCCTACACACTTTGAGTCTTCACACGACCTATCGATGTAATCGTTCGATAGCAGTTTTCCCTAGGCAAGACCCAGCGTAAAAATACAAATAATATTTACGAAACAAACCAATTATACATCGACATAAATGCATAAATATATATATACAAATAGTAAAACAATTATAATATGTAAAGACACAGAAATGTCATATATTCAGGTAACAAAAATAAGGAAAACAAATTATAGTACAATAGATGGAAATAGGAGGATATGCATTTCCGGCGTTACACGTGCCCCACATTGTCTGAGGATGTTCGTGTAACGTAAACAGACTCAGAAAATGTCCAAAAAAAAAAGAAACAGCGGAAATGCATATGCTCAAAACATCAACAAAATTTAGCATTCGCCTAATTAACCATAAACCAATTTTTAGTCGATAATAATTGAGTGGATACACTCTTAATCTTATTCCACTCTGTCATCTTGATCAAAATAAAACAGGTTGACAACATATTAAAATTCATAGAAAACATAGAAAATGGTTTAGCTATTCTAAAAATCTAAATTCCTAGCAGTATCAAGAAATGGAATACTATTTACAAAATTAATCAGATTACATGGTCATAGAAAACAGGTATATCAAAATACGCAAATTAATAATTAATTACATAGAATACGTATTTTATATAAACTTTTCATAATTAATATTCTCGTCATGAGAGTCCAATTAAAGCTAAACAAGAAAATAATATTCAGCAGATCGAAAAAAACCATAAATATTGACAGCAGAATTCTTTCACATCAGCTGTCCGGGAAGAAAAACTATTTCGCCTTTCGTACCCGCAAGTACAAAGAATGCCGAGAGCGGCACGGAGAGCCTACGGCGGCACAAGAGCCGACAGCGGTTCCGCCTCGTTAGTATTGTTGCGCCCGCCTGTGTGGCACGCTTGATCTCACTCGCCTGTCCAACGGCATTTCCAGAACGTCCGTTTCACTGAATTCTTTAGGAAAAACTCACTCCCGAGTAATCTCAAGGAGTCCCTTAATACTACCACAGTGGATAACTCAACACTGTCCATCATCACACGCATGTACTAGCCTGAAACTTAAAACAGCGTCTAAGTACATCGGCAATGACTAATAAAACACACATTCATTAAATCTTACAGCAAGTTACAAAATCATATTTACATTCCTTAATCTACTGTGACTCAGCTGAAAACTTAAACTAGCAGCTTGGTTTTAAAATTGATTAATATTCAGTAACTCTTAAATCATTTAATCAACATTAATTAATTATTAATTACAACTTCTTTAATGACCTCTAGGTCAGGCAAAAGCATCGCAACATGGCACATCCTTAAATCTTACACTCTATATTTACATACTGTACAAATTACCCTTTCTGTGGTATTAATCAATCCTTGGTTGGTACAATTTCAGGTCTACAATGTTCCGTATACCTAATAGCTTTCCAGAGCTTGGATACTGTAAGCAATAAGCATTTGTGTGAGGTATACCAATGACTTTATATGGTCCATTATAAACAAACTTAAATTTAGAGATTTCATGGTCTATCTCGCTCGATTTCTCATGAGCTTTTACAAGTACTAAATCTCCAATTGCAAACTTAGCAAAACGCGCTTTAGCGTCATGACGACGTATGCGAGCATCGGCTTTTAGCTTCATTACTTCTCGCAAACGATCTTTTTTCACACCAATACTAATGTCAATCGGTGGAGGGAATTTGATTACCTCTTCCAATTCACTTTCTACACTTTTGTCAATGCCGAGATTCCTCACGTTACAGCAGTTCAAATTCATTCCTGCGTCAATGTCATCCGGCCAGTTAACAATGTGTATAGGCTGGTATTGCCTATGCACACCGTCTCCTGCCTCGTCAAAACTAACTACTATTGTTTTATCTTGGGACGTACATGTCAAAGTTTTGCTTTCGCAATTAATCACTGCACGGTACTTTAATAGCCAATCTAACCCGATAATTACTTCCGTAGTTAAGTCTGGCACGATGACAAACTCTTGTTCAAATCGTGCCCCACATATCTCGAAGTGGACAAAAATCTGTTTTGTGACCGGTTTACTGGCCTTCCCAGTAGCACCGATAATTTTCACTCCTGTTACTGGCATAACTACGATGCCAGGTCTATCTTTCAGTAACTCAAATATTTCCCCAGATACAACACTCAATTCTGCACCGGTGTCAATCAACACGTTTAGTTGTAGGTCGTGCATATTAACAGACACTACTACCCGTCTACACTTGTCCTCGACTGTTTCTTTATTTTCCCACAGTAAATCCTCGTCTATATCCAGGTCATTCCAGAAAAAACCATCCGGCTTTGATCCCAAACCCGGCTTATCTGGTGGCTTTTTCAGCCTCTGTTCACATACAGTTTTAATTTCAACACGTTTGTCCTGAGGCTTTGTCTGTAGCTTCACCTCCAATACCGAAACCTTTTCCTGTAACTCGTCAACTAGCGAGTGTTGCTTTGCTATCAATTCACTAATTGTCACTTTCGTTGATTCCTCTTTAGCCAGACTGATCTCATCTGCCAATCTACCTGGAGAAATGTGCCCAGTAGTATCTGCAATTACTTCCTCTAGATCTGCGCAACCCACACTGTTATCGTCTGACCGTATAACGTCAGCTCTAACCTCATACACACTGTAATCTACGTGGTTTTCTACCAATCGTGTCCAGCTATCACTAAAATTTTCGCAACCTTTCTCCTTAATACTTTCGCAATGTTTAAACTGGAGGTTTGCGTCGGATGGGTCGGCTACTTCTACCACTGAAACTTTCGGTAAGGTCTGCCGGTTAGGGCCAGAACTTTCCGTTACTACTTCAACATCCAACTCTTGCGGGACGAAACACGACCAATCTTGCTCGTGCTCCCCATTAACATCAACTATTTCTAGTAAAGTCTGCCGGTTAGGGCCAGAACTTTCTATCATTTCACAAACACTATCTTCCTGCGGGACGAGACGCGGAAAATCCTGCACGCGCTCCCCATAAACACTTCTCCCATACAGGCCCCTATAATCTCTTAGTTCGTTGTATAAGTGACCGAACTGCCTTAACCAGACCTCATCCCTCTCTGCATCCCCTCGCTCGATGACGGACGTTTTATCCGACATCTGATCTTCTCTCAACACTTGCGAATCATTCTTAAACTCAATCTCCAGTTCCGCTGTGGGTATTACAGCTGCCACTTTATAATCGATTTCCGGAACACTACTTAAATTGTTCTCACTGACAGTGAATGTACTTCCTACTGCCGTGTATACAGCTGATCTACTACTTGTGGGCGCACTCCTTTCTCCTAACACTGGCACACTCTCCCGCCGTTGATTATTCCACACGGAATTTTCATATCGACGACACCTGGGTTTTCTCCTGCTATTGGGCCGCCAAAATTTCTCCACGCCTGGTCGGCCCCTCACCGGCGCGGCTAATGGTTTCCCTGTCTCGTCCCAGCAGATCCGCTCCCCGGATACTGCTGAGGAGACTGGTCACACCCTCTGGCGTTATTACTATTCTGTGAAGCCCGTATCACGTTAGTATGATACTGGTTTCCGTCATTCCTGTTATTATTTGCATTGTACCGATTGTTATTACGATCCGAACCATTATTGTTATTGCTGCCATGGTTGCGGTATGCATTATTCCCATGGTTATCGTTGTTGTGGTTGCTGTGGTACCCGTTGTTGTTACCACGGCCTCTACCACTGTCGCGATTATTGTGCCAATTGTCCTCGTCCTCCACTCTTTCCAGGAAATCATTTATTGTTCTGTAATTGCTCCCTACGTAGCGTTTTGTATCATCTGGAAGCTTTTTGTAGAGTTCCCAGACTATTTCGGATTCCGTGCGGCGATCACGCAAGTATTGCAACTTGCGGATCCAACCCTCACAAAACTCCTTCATCGAACCGCGCGAATTCGCATCGAAAGGCCTCGATACGACAAATTCGCGCCACACACTTTGCTGTTTTTGCTCTGACCAGTATTCAGCCAGAAACAAATTTTTAAATTCGTCAAAAGTCAGGTCCGTAATGTTGAGGTTTAAGCCCCAACGCTTGGCATCACCAGCCAACACATCAATAATCGCATTAATTTTTCTCTCATTAGTCCATGATCTGGGTAAAACTCTTTCACAATTCTTAATGAAATCCGTCGCGTGTATACCGCCTTTTTTCAAGGGGTCGAACCGCTCCTCTTTCGTCAACAATTCCGAACTATATGCATAGATTGGCACATAGCTCTGTTTTTCGTCAAGTTTCTTTTCTAATTCCGACACTCTCGTAATTACTTGGCAAGTGGTTGTCGCAAGCGTTTCTACTTTCCTTTTTTTCTCTTCGCAGGTATTAGCCTGCTTCGTCACTTTGGTATCTACTTCGGATACTAAAGCCTTTAAAGTTTCCACCTTCTTTTGATCCTCTTTTTTCACTAATTGAATTTGTTCCGTCACCTTATTCTCGATGATCAGAGCAACTGATTCTCCTACACTTTTCTCGATTCTGCTAATTTCGGAATAAAAACGAGTATTTATGCTCGCAATTTCCGCCTGAACGCCTATCATTTCCTGTTTAAGATTACCAATTTCGCTATTAATCACAACAATATCTTCTTTGATTTTATCAACTTTTGTGTTAACAACTCGTACATTGTTGTTAACAACATTAATAGCTTTGTTGTGACTGTCTAGCTTTCGTTCAATTTTTTCAGACTGAGCTTCTTGCTTGGCCGATTGACTCTTGATTTCGTTAATCAAAACATTTAATAAATCAGTTAAATTCCCGGAAACTACCGGTTTTACTTCCGTAGCGGCTTCCTCTTTAATTGTCCCCCCGTATTCGTCATCAAGGGATTCGCATTTGATTTTCACTTCCGACTCCGAAACATTTTCTAAAGTGTGGAATTCCATTTCTGCTCTTTGTTGCGTTTCGGCGGCCGCGTCTTTCATGCTAGCCGCCTGTCCCTGAACAATGGGTACCGCGGTGCGCGTTCCCCCTGTTCGACCGATTGTTCCTTATCCAAGCCTACCAAATTTTGGTAATTGTTGCCTTCACTCATTTTATTAATTTTCAATATAAATGCCAAATCTCAAATCTAATTAGGATTCCTCACACTAATATTCTCGCTGACGTATCGACCATTTCGTAACCAGTACTTTGTTACGAGATTTGTACAATGCAAAATTCGTGTCCAGAACAACCTCAAATTTGAAGATTGTCCTGTCACCAGGTCGCCACGTGTAACCTCCCACTCACTTATCGACCTTAATGACAGTGAAAAATGAAACCGCGTGTACCTAATGGGAATTTTGGAAAAGCAATCATCACCGAAGTTAACCTGTCGGTAAAGAGGGAGGAAAGGGTTACATCTAAATGAAAGGAAAAATGCAAGTGAAACTGGTGGAAATTAATTTTGAAATAGGGATAAAGTTAATAAAGAAAGTAAATGTGCGGCCGTTACGTTAACAATCAACTAGCGGTAATTAGATATTTGAGATTTGGGGGAAATTACAGTCGCCAGTCCTATGGACAATTACTATAATAACTGAAAAAGAAAGGTTATTACACATATAATTAGCACTAGAAGCGTGGCAACTGAAGGTTGACACGTGTAGTGTGAAAACTGAAAGTTTGTCAGAAGTAATAAATTTCGCTACACTTAATTTAGCAAAAGAGTTAATGAAACCAGAAAATCGAAAGTTAATTTAGTGACTGAAGTTAATAGTGAGCTTTCTTTCTGAAGCACATTGAAATACAGTAGTCTTGGACTACCTCAACAATCATTTCTAAAGCTACTTGAAACTACGCAATTTAGAAAGAAGAGATTTAACTTTGAACTTGAATTAAACGATTCTGAACAATTAACAATAGTAAAATTTAGTACGTACCAAGCTGAGCTGCAGTCACAGGTAAGCTAAAATACGGTAACAAAACTCGCACTCTTAATTTGTGCTTGTGTAATCTAACTATTGTAGCCAGCTATGAATACTAAAATTGAACTTTGGAATTAAATCAGTGAAATGGAATTATGCTGGCGTTTGAATTTCAACGACACTCGGGTTCATTTCGGAAAAGGAAGGGACCCTGCTTGGCAATGCAATTGGGACAATGAGCAACAAAGGTTCATGCTAAGTTGCTGTAATTTTGCGAGGCAAATGGAACAATTTGAAAAGCTGAGGTCTGCCATACAGTTCTGAAACTTTATGTGCTTTTAGTCTTCCTTGTTGGTTGATTGAAGGTTTGAAGCCGTCGATCGAGGATGTGGCGACAGTCACTCATTGTCGGCCGTCGCTGTTGCAGAAGCTGGATGTTGGCGCGCCTTCTTCTCAACACGGTCACCAGACGAAACGGGCTCTTGATGTGCGCCAGCTAATGCTTCCCGTCCGCGACACCATGTCAGAAACTATCATCGCAAGTCGAGCGCAATTACATGCTACCAAACCCCGAAAGCGCGGCAACTCGCGGGAGCTTCTCACAACACACCTGCTCCACTCGCTACCCCAGCCAGACTCCGACAGCTCTGCCCGCGCTCCACACGGCAGAGTTAACACTACCAAAGATCCTACACACTTTGAGTCTTCACACGGCTTATCGATGTAATCGTTCGATAGCAGTTTTCCCTAGGCAAGACCCAGCGTAAAAATACAAATAATATTTACGAAACAAACCAATTATACATCGACATAAATGCATAAATATATATATATACAAATAGTAAAAAAATTACAATATGTAAAGACACAGAAATGTCATATATTCAGGTAACAAAAATAAGGAAAACAAATTATAGTACAATAGATGGAAAAAGGAGGATATGCATTTCCGGCGTTACAAGGTGATTCACACCATCACTAATACAATTATTGACACAGCTGAATTGGCAATCCATTGTTCCTCCAGTTGCCCTTGATGGAAGTCAGTGCCTTGGTTGTCGCCAGAAATCACTGCAGCCATTAGAGACTGTAGGTGGGCTCTCCAACGTCATAAGCACCACCCGTCCCTGGAGAATCCTCATTGCCTTCAAATGGCATTGTGCCCATGTTCGCCTACTCATCAAACAAAGAAAGCAGGAGTGTTGGGAATGTTATGTCTCCACCACTGGAACGCGAACCTCCTCTTCCCAGGTTTGAACAAAGCTCTGCCGACTTTACTGCTATCAGACACCTGTGTGTATCCCTGGAATTTCCATAAATGGAGCTGTATCTGCTGATCTGGATGTAATCATGGAGCATCTTGCTGACAGTTATGCTCACATCTCTGTGTCTGAGAATTATCACCCCACTTTTCGTCTCCTCAAAGAGAGGGTGGAACTACAACACCTTTTTTTTCTCTCCATGTCACCCTGAGAAATATAATGCTCCCTTGAGTGCATGGGAATTTATCAGTACCCTTGCCGACTGTCCTGACACATCCCCTGGCCCAGACCACGACCATTCGCAAATGCTAAAACATTTGTCAGCAGATATCCAGCACCATCTCCTGGTCTCTAACCACATCTGGAGTGATGGAGTATTCCCATCACAGTTGTGGGAAAGTATCTTCATCCCAGCGCTAAATCCTGGTAAGTACCCACTAGGTGTTGATAGCTATCGTCCTATCAGCCGAACCAACGTTCTGTGCAAGCTACTCAAATGTATCGTGAGCCGGTGGTTATGTTGGCTTCTTGAATCTTGGAGCTTTCTGGCTCCATCCGAGGGCAGTTTTTGCCAAGGCCACTCCACCATCAACAACTTGGTGCACCTGGAATCTGCTATTTGATTGGCCCTTTTTGGTGACAATACCTTATTGCCTCTTTTTCGACCTTACAAAGGCCTATGATACCACTTGGCAACACCACATCCTCACTACTCTGCATGAGTAAGGTCTGGGGCCCACTCCTGATCTTTATACAGAACTTTTGGATGCTCCATATTTTCAGAGTTCGCATTGGTGCATCCCACAGTGCACCCCATATACAAGAGAGTGGGGTCCCGCAGGGTCCTGTCATGAGTGTTCCACTCTTTTTAATTGCTGTCAATGGTCTCGCATTAGCAGTAGGATTGTCAGTCATTCCCCTCCTATATGTGGACAATTTTTGTATTTCCTTCTGCTCCTCTTCTATTGTTGAAACTGAATGCTGACTGCAGGAAGCTATACCGAAGGTGCAGTCATGGGCCCCCACTCTTGGCTTTCAGTTTTCAGTCACCAAAACTTCCATCATGCACTTCTGTCATCTGTCGATGACCAACCACTAGATATAGTGGAGACTTGCCACTTTTTGGGACCGGTATTCGACACCCACTTAACTTGGCTTCCGCATCTTTGTCAGCTTAAGGACAAGTGCTGGCGACACCTTAATATCATTCAATGCCTGAGCCACACTGACTGGGATGCTGATTGTCGTACACTGCTGCAGCTGTACAAAGCCCTTGCACAATCCCATATTGACTATGGGAGCGTGGTGTATTGTTCATCATTGCCCTGTGCACTGCGTCTGCTGGACCCTATCCACCACTGTGGAGTTCGACTCATGACTGGAGCCTTCCGAACAAGCCCCGTGAACAGCCTCCTTGTGGAAGCTGGCATTCCACCATTGCAGCTCCAGCAGCAACTATTGCTTGCAAATTATACTGACCACATTCACATTCACCTCGCCATCCAAATTACCATCTCCTTTTTCCTAACACAATGATCCATCTCCCGCAATGGCAGCCCAGCACCGCGAATCCCCTCACCGTCCGTGTTTAGTTGCTTCTTAATAAACTTGACGCTTTCGCCTTACCACCTCTATTGCAAGTCCACTTCAGTACACCTCCATGGTCCATACCTTGGCCATGACTTCACCTGGACCTATCACAAGGCCCAAAAGGCTCCGATACCTAAGGTCCTCTGCCGGCAATTGCTTTCTCTTCTCAGCGATTTCCAGGGCTCAGAAATAGTCTGCACGACGGATGAATGGTCGACAGTCTTCTTGGCTTTGCTTACACTCATGCTGGACATACTGAACAGCACTCCTTGCTGTATGGCTGCAGTGTTTCCACTGCAGAGTTGGTAGCCATTTAGCCCACCCTTGAGCATATCTGCTCCTGCATAGGTGAGTCCTTCATCATCTGTAGTGACTCCTTAAGCAGCCTACAAGCTCTTGACCAGTGCTTCCCTTGACATCCTTTGATAATGACTATCCATGAGTCTCTTTATGCCCTCAAGAACAGTGGACGTTCAGTGACCTTCATCTGGACACCAGGACATGTCGGGATGCCAGGCAATGAACTTGCTGACCACCTGTCCAAACAGGCTACCAGTAAACCAACTCTGGAGATTGGCCTGCCGGAGACTGATTTGTGATTGGTCTTCCACCGCAAAGCTTTCGCAGTCTGAGATACTGAATGGCACACCCTCAGTACACCAAATAAACTCTGTGTTATCAAGGAGACAACAGTTGTGTGGCGGTCATCCACACGAGCCACTCACAGGGAATCTGTTGTCCTTTGCCGGCTCCACATTGGCCATACGTGGCTAACACATGGTCACCTCCTTCGTCACGAGGACCTACCTCAGTGAAGCTGTGGCTCCCCTATGACTATCATCCACATCTTGTTGGACTGCCCACTTTTAGCCAGTTTGTGGGTGACTTTTACCCTTCCCAGCACCCTACCTACAGTGTTGGGTGACAGTGCCTCAACAACAGATTTAGTTTTACGTCTTATTCATGAGGGAAGTTTTTATTGTACCGTCTAAGGGTGGGCATCCATCCTTCTGTCCGATGCCTCCACCCTCCCTCCATTTTAACTCTCTGTCACCCTTTCTTTCCATTTATTTGTCTTGGTGGTCATCTTTCCCTATGTGTGTTCATCTCACCTTGTTTTTTTGAGCTGGACATTTTAGTGTGCTGAAGAGTGGCTGGCTCATCCTCTTTTATTCTTGTGATCAGCCAGTGCAGACCATCTTTCATACTTTCCTCTACTCTTTCTTGTGGTGTACATTTTCCCCCTTTCTTGTTCATTTCTTTTGTTTTCTCTTTCATTGTGGTTCCCCATTCTTTTTAACCCCATTTACTTTCTCACACTAAATTAGTGTGTTATCTGACCTTGAGCCTTGTTTGCGTCAGGAAAAAGGGACTGATGACCCTGAAGTTTGGTCCCTTCATACCCCAATACATCCAACCAGCCAATCCTTGAACAAACTGTACATTGGATGTAATAGGGTCCTGCTGCTTAGCAGTTTCAATTTCTCCCTCCTTATCAGATGGTCCAAAACAGATAGATCACTTTTGAAAAGCAACTATATTTCTTCATCTGAAAATGATTTATGGTTGTGAATCATCTGGTAAACAAATCAAGAATTTTTATTAAAGCAGCAAAAATGCTGGTAAATTATATCAAAACATAGTATTAAAATATAATGATGACCAATTGGTATATCCTAACATCAAAAGAAACTTAAAATTATTAGAGCTACACTCTGTGGCAAATGTTAGTCAATGTTTTTGCGTGTACTACATTCAATATCATAACAAATTCCCAATGATGTCAAATGGAATGGCATATATTTGTAACTTCCAAGCAGCAAGCTCCCATAACTGACATCATTTTCAAACTCTTTGCTAGTTAATTTACACATTCAACAATAACTTTTTAGTGCAACTTTCAAATTGTTTTGCTTCATTTACCTTGATATAATATTTTGAAAGTTCTGTTGCATGTACTGTAGCACAGAGACCATGCAACAATATATTTGTCAGCCTTATGCTCTCTGTTTTATTGAACTCACAGTATACAGCCTAATGATTTTTGGAAAGTCCTGCATTGGTGTTTATAATCTTTAAACATATAGTTTGTTCTTGAGGAACACTTAAATGTGATGATGCCATGTGGCATCACTGGGCTAGAAAAAGATAACAAACACCTGTCACAAAACTTTACGCATGAACCAAGCACAGATAACTAGTTTCATCAACACGCTATGGACCCTGCTGCCATTGTTCAAATAGGCACATTGAGTGAGTTTAGTTAGTAACTTTTGCGCCATTGTCACATACTATAGCTCACATCAAATAAGACGGTGCTTACGTGCATAGAGGCGGAGCAGCGAAGGAATGTGAACTGTGCATGTGCGGCAGCGGAGAGCATGCAAACAAAGTACACGTTGCCGAACTACATTGCTGCAGGCAACCGTCAGGCTAATTTGTCTATGGTACATCATATTATACATTCAAATCTATGAGGGGAATAGTAAATATTAAAACCAATTTCAATCAGTTGTCATGAGAGAAAAATTAATTCATGTCTTGATGACGTAGCATCCACTGCTCCATAGATTTACTCCGCATGATATCGGGAGGCGAGAACAACTGCCACAGCTTTGTGAAGACATGAAGTACAATTTTTCTCAAAATGACAATTGCCTAATGACAAGATCATTGAAACTGCTTGCAATAATTAGCATTTATTGCGAAATAAAATGTTCAAACGTACCTACATTCTGTATTTTAATTTAAAAAAACCTACCTGTTACCAACTGTTCATCTAGAATTGTGAGCCATATGTTTGTGACTATTACAGCACCATCTATCACAAAGCGAAAAAAGTGGTCCAACTAAAACTTCCATATTTCTTTACATACAACACGAATATGTAATAAAAAATGAGTGTTCCTATTTTAAAAAAATGCAGTTGATATCTGTTTGACCTATGCCAGCACCATGTAACAGGCCAACCATAGTGCCATCTGGTTTCCCCCTTCAAGCAAGATGAGATTCGTTCTTTGTAGTTTTTTCGTTTGATGCTTATTTCGTGAGATATTTGGCCTGGTCACTATCAATGGACCACCCTGTATACACACACACACACACACACACACACACACACAAATCAGTTGGTTCTACTGAGAAATTCATCAATGAAGTAGAAGGAATGGGCCACCAATAAATCCTTTAGGCTTCTCTTAAACTGAATTTCATTGGTTGTTAAGCTTTTTATGGCTGCTGGCAAGTTATTGAAAACGTGTGTTCCTGAATAATGCACACCTCTTTGTACGAGAGTGAGTGACTTTAAATCCTTGTGAAGATTATTCTTATTTCTAGTACTGAGTTCATTAATTGAGCTGTTGGTTTGAAAAAGTGACACATTTTTAATGACAAATTTCATTAAGGAATAAATATATTGGGAAGCAGTAATTAGTATCCCTAGTTCCCTAAACAGGCTTCTGCAGGATGTTCTTGAGTTCACACCACATATAACTATTTTTGCACGTTTTTGTGCCCAGAAAACTTTAGCTTGGCTTGATGAATTACCCCAAAAAATAATCCCATGTGACATTATGGAATGAAAGTAAGCATATTATGCCAGATTTTTCATTTTTATATCCCCTATGTCTGACACAATTCGCATTGCAAATAGAGATTTGTTAAGATGTTTCAGCAGTTCTGTGGTGTGCTCCTCCCAGTTGAATTTATTACCAAGCTGTAGTCCCAAGAATTTAACACTGTCCACTTCTTCTGTCTGCTTGTCATTGTATGTTAGGCATATACTCATGGGACACCCCTTACAAGTTCTGAACTGCATGTAGTGTGTTTTTTCAAAGTTTAGTGACAAATAATTGGCTAGGAACCAGTGATTAATGTCCACAAATATTTATTAGCTGGTCTTTTTAAGACTACACTTGATTTGCTATTTATGGCAATGTTTGTATCATCTGCAAACAAAAAAAACTTGGCATCTGGTAATGTTACTGATGAAAGGTCATTGATATACACAAGAAAATTCGATTCAGAACTCCCTTTCATATGTGACTCAACATGTCATCCATAAATTGATATTCATATGGGTATCAATAGTAAATGCAAACTGTAAGCTTTGGTGGCCTAGTTAGTTAGTTAGTTCCATTGGTCAATAGCACAGAAAAACCATTATGATGTGGAACGTGTCAAATGCACAAGAAATGCGCACAGGAAACAAGGTTTTTTTCTATTATCTATCCCATTCCCTTAAATGGCACAAAATGCGTATATTATATCTCCAGATTTATTTACTCATATTAAAGAATCCATCTATGGTATAGAAGGAGTTGTCAAGGAGGTATGATTTCAATTTGTTTTTGAAACTATTACTGCTGTCTGTCAGACATTTTATTTCATCTGGTAATTTATCAAAAAGTTTTATAGCAGCATATTTTATGCCTTTCTGTGCCAAAGGTAGGTGAAGTAAAGGATAGTGTAGGTCTTTCTTTTTTCTGGTATTGTAATCATGAATGTCACTGTTGATTTTAAACAGGTCCATGCTGTTGAGAAAAAATTTCATTACTGAGTAAATGTACTGTGAAGCAGTTGTAAGAATTCCTAACCTTTTAAACAGATGCCTACAAGATGTGCGACTATGAACCCCACACATTATTCTAACTACTTTTTTGAGCAGTGAATACCTTTTGCCTAAGTGTTGAGTTGCCCCAGAATATTATTCCGTGTGACATCAGAGAGCGGAAGTATGCAAAGTATGTTAGCTTACTAATTTCTACATCCTCAAAATTGGCAATTATTGTGATTGCAAAAGTTGCTGAACCTAGTCACTTTAGGAGATCCAAGATATGAATTTTCCAATTAAGATTCTCATCTATATGTACAGCCAAAAACTTAGTATGCCCTACCCTGGCTACTTACTTCTTTTGATATGTTATGTTTATTGAGGGAATTATCCTGTTTGCAGCAGAAAATTGGATGTACTGTGTTTTTTTCTAAGTTCAGAGCAAGCCCATTCGCAGAAAACCAATTAATAACTTTTCCAAAGACCTATCGGACTTTCTTTTACTGGATTAATAATTATGCTTGTATCATCAGCAAACAGTGTCAGTTCAGCATCTTGTTTCACCTAAGACAGGAGGTCATTCACATATATCAAGAACAGGAGGGGACCCATGATCGAACCTTGTGGAACACCTAATGAATTTCACCCCAGTTAGATGAAGTGGCAAACTGCTTTGAATCACTTGAAGCATATAAAGAGACTTTTTGCTTCCTGTTCTGTAGATATGACTTAAACCACTCATATTCTGTTCCATTTATACCATAGAATTGTAATTTCTCTAATATAATTTCATGGTTCACACAATCAAATGCTTTGGATAAGTCACAGAATATTCCTACTGGTGACATTTTACTATTTAAAGACTCTATTATGTGGACAGTGAAATTGTATATTGCTGTCTCAGTGGAACAGCATTTCTGAGATCCGAACTGTGATTTACTAAGCATCCCATTGCTGTTGAGGTGGCTTCCCACTCTTGAGTACATTACTTTCTCAAATATTTTTGAAAATGCTGTAAGCAAGGATACTGACTGGTAATTATTGACATCTGTGGTTTCCCCCTTTTTGTAGAGAGGCCTGACAATGCCATATTTTAACCTGTCTGGAAAAATACCCTGAGTCAGTGATGCATTACATATGTGATTCAAAACACCAACTGTAATTGCTCCACATTGTTTTAATAACTTGTTAGAGATGTCATCTACTCCAAAAGAACATTTATTTTTCAAAGATTTAATAATTTTACTTATTTCACAAGAGGTTGTTAGATGAAACTTAATCTAAAATTTTTCAAAACTGATTCTTCCATGCACTGTCCACCTTTTTCTTTTGAACTATTCTCACCAGTTTTTTCTCCTACACTTGAGAAGTCATTGTTAAATACATTGGCTACCTGCGTACTGTTGTTTAAGATGGTCACATTCTCTTTAATAGTAATACTACCTACCCCAGTGGTTAGTTTTCCTGTATACCTTCTAACAACATTCCATATGGATTTGATTTTAATGCTGGAGTTGTTAATTTCTTCTCTAACATACATATTTCTTGATTTCCTTACAACTTTTCTCAGTATTTCACAGTAATTTTTATAGTGTAAAACTACTTCTGGATCTTTACTAGTTCTTGCTGTCTCATACAGTTTTCTTTTTCTCTCTGAAGACACTTTAATACATGTAGTAATCCAAGGTTTCTTTGAAAAGTTTGTGGTGTTACATTTAGTAATTTTCTTTGGAAAACAATGTTCAAAAAGGGATATAAATTTATCAAGAAATATGCTGCATTTATCATTAGCATTTGGCTCATTATATACATCTTCCCAGTTTACATTTCCTAAATTTTCTCTGAAGTGATCTATAGATACCTAGTTGAGCACCCTCACACTTTTACTTAATGGTTTCTGAAGTGTACACCCTGTTAGGTTTTGTAAGTTTATCGGTTGTGCATCATGGTCAGATAATCCATTTACCACAGGGAGCATGTGTTTGTTCTACATCCTATTGCTGTGCAAATACATTATCTATTAGAGTACTACTGTTCTGAGCTATACGTGTAGGGAAATTGATCACTGATTCTAAGTTATATGTTGTTAACAACACTTCTAGTTCACTTTTCCTATCAGAATTGCGTAGAAAGTTAACACTGAAATCACCACAGATTAATAACTTCTTCTTTTGTCTGACAGACAGCATGATAGGCAATCAAACTTTTTTATGAATAGCTCCCAATCTCCTATGGAGACCTGTACACTGTTGCTAATACCAACACAACATTATCTAGCAGAAGTTCACATGCACAAACCTCAAAGTGGCGATCAACACAAAACTTACTTACTTCAACAGTTCTGTATTTACCCTTGTTTTATGAAAATGGCAACTCCTCCTTTATCCATACTAGATCTACAAGTGTAAGATGCTAAATTATACCCATTTATACTGACATTTTCCATCCCCATAGTTACATGGTGCTCAGACAGACAAAGTACATCAATCTTATTCTTATTTTTGAGATCATCTAAACATATTATCAGCTCATCTCCTTTATTTTTTATTCCCCGATATTTTGGTGAAGTAAGTTGATACCACCCTTAACTTTATCCCTATTTGCTGTGCATGAAGTTTCTTTTCTTCCATTTTCCTTGGTTGTTGTCTGTCTGGAATTTGGCTTTAACCTAAAAAAACCTGTCTGCCTGGTCCCAATAACCACAGGGATCACCCCTTGTGTGACTGTGGCCCCCCTTACAGTATCTGCTAATAGAGAAGCTAACTTATCTTTCTCTTTCCTATTAAGGTGCAGGCCATGTGTAGTGTAACCCCACCTACCAATAGCATCAACTGGAACAACACTCATGTGAGACTTCGCCAGTGTCTAGAGCATCCCATTCAGCTCAGTGTTAATATGCCTTACAGCAGTGTTTACCCAGGGCTGATCATGGCGCTAAAAGACCTCCACAAAGCCCACATTTGTGTGCCCAGTTTCTGCTCCTATTTTATTCAGGTCACTCCTAATACTATATCTTGGATTCATAGCCATGCTGTTTCCTGCTCCCCCAACTATAATTGCCTGATATTCCTTCTCAAAGTCCTTGCATAGATGACCTAAGTTTTCTGTCACCTGGCTAAGGCTAGCACTCGGTTTCACAAAACTTGTGACCTGGTACTCTGTCCCTGATTTCTCCTGAAGCTGTTGGCCCACACCCCTCCCATGACTGCTACCTATAAGCAGAATTTTTCTTTTCCTATTCTAGTTTGATCCCAACCTGTCTTTTTTCTTTAAGCTAGTATTCTGTTTCAACCTACATTCAACTACATCTGAATGAGGCCCTTCCTCCACTACTTCAGATAGCAAGCCAAACTGATTTCTAACTGAATTTCGGAAGTTTTAGCAGTTGTTTCCCTTTTTTGCCCTTTGCTTGCTACCTTTACACAGCACCCAGAGTCCTTTTCCTCCCTTGGCTTACATAATTCCAAATTCACAGTTTCTAATTCAACCTTAAGGGCACAATGTGTGATGCTGCAGTGCAATTTCATCACACAGCTGACAAACTAGTCAACAGGGGGCATGTCAATACCAGGACATAAAGTCTTTGTAAATTTCATTTTGTATACTCAGTTGGACAGTAAATATGCCTGGCAGACAGGCATGTGACCAATATATATACAGATGTCAAGCATTTTAGAGAGGACTTATACTTCGGTTCAAAGAACCAAGTTGTAGTAATTGGCGAATCGCTTCACATTTGAGTAGGAGCAGTGCCACTATTTGATGATAGTGACAGGAATGGGTGAGCCACAGTTGAATGCAATGTCGAGAAGCAAGCAGTCAACCTAGAGAGACGACAGAATGTGAGGACCGAACAATCATTGGAGAGGCACTCACAGTCCTAGATTCATCATTATCATCTATCCGACATGCAACTGGTGCTTTAGTGACGACAAAGACCATTAATAAGTGGCTCACAGAATGGCAGTTGACATCACAGTGCCTCTTTTGCTGACTACCATTGACCTCTATACGCCAACAAGCCCATTTTCAGTGGTGTTGGGCACATTTGGCTTCTGAACTCATTGACTGGAGTAGAATTGTTATCAGTGGTGAGTCCTGCTTTGAATTGACCCCCAATTACCAATGAAGTCCTGCCTGGAAACACCCTGGACAGCAATGTGATACCAACCTGACTGTCACCCCCCCCCCCCCCCCCCTCCCCCGTACAGCCTGACAGCCGAGGGTGATGGTCTGTCATGCCATTTCATTTCATAGCAGGAACCCTTTGGTTGTCATCCATGGCACCCTTACAGTACAGCAGTACGTAATGATATTCTATGCCCCATTTTGTTGCTATTCATGACAAACAATCCTGGGCTTCCATTTCAACAAGATAATGTCCACCCACACACAGTGAGAGTTTCTATTGCTTGTCTTTGCACTTGCCATGCTCTACTTTTGCCAGAAAGGTCACTAGATCCATCCCCAATTAAGAGTATTTGCAGCATTATGGGCAGGGCCCTCCAGCCAGCTAAGGATTTCAATGACCTGACACACCAGTAGCCCTCTGGAGGACATTCAACAACTCTATTAATAATTGCCAAGCTGAATACTGTTTGCATAAGGACCAGAGGTGCACCAACACATTACTGACTTGTCGTTTGTGAAGCTCTTTCTCTTGAATAAATCATCCAATTGTTCTGAAATTGTAATTGTTTGTTTATTTGTACATGTTCATCACATCTACTGATTTCCGTCCCAATTTGGTAATTCCTTTGCGGTGCCTCATTTTTGTAGTGTATCATGTACTGTGACTAATAGGCAGACAGATTCATTACTGTTTGATTTCACTAATGCTGATACATTGCTATAAATAGCAACAACTGTAAAATGCGCTGGAGTATTCATAAAATTATTTGTAGGAAAAACAGACTCCAAGCTGAGAGTCACTGAAAGAATCATAAGATAATGAAACACATCCTTGAAAGAAGTGGTTAAGAAATAGCACATTTGACTAGTTATTGAGTATTGTTCATCAGTATAGAATTCTTAGCATGTTAAGGTGATACAGAGAAGACTCAATGAAGAGTGGCACAATTCAACACAGTATTGTTTGGTTAATTGAAGAATGATATGTAGATGCTCATCAGACTTGTAATGCACCTCTTTCTCTGGGGGACAAATATTAATTATTATCAGTAGTAGTATATTAAGCTACAAATTATCATTTTAAACCTGTGTGGCCTCCCTGGTGTGCTTAGTCGACCACAAGTCCCCGTCACACTGTTCACTCTAACAACAGAGTACATACAGGGTTGAAGACATGGAGAAAGAAAGGTATCATCACAATTTGAATTTAGAGTAATATAACTTTCTTACCTTTATTGGTTGTTGTTGCACGCTCGTGGTCCAGTGATGAATCTTGTCATCCGCTGTTTGTTAAATCAATTTGAAGTCCAGGGTGTGTATTCTGCTGCGTAAGAACTGACACATATTTAAACTTCCAACTTTTATTTTATAAATGCTGAACGTGACGATATTCAATAATTTTCAGTGTAACAGCTTTTCCAATTCATCATTTCATTCCCTCTATCCTTGACCTTCTCAAAGCAAGAGTGTTACAAGACGTTTCAACACCAACTGCCCATTGTCTCTACACCCACCAACAACCAGCTCCTGTTCACAGAGCTTCCAAACTGTGTAGTACTGCCAACCTTGGATGTATATCGATATTTTACACATCGCACATATACATATATGAAAAACATAGCATGAAAAATGAAAAGTGTTTATAATAAAGTTCTGTGGCAGTATACCTCATGATTGTCCTTACATTAACTGTTTTGTAACAAAATAATAATATTTCAGTTAAAGTTCACTTGCTCCTTCAAGTTGATTGATGGCACCACACACCTCGCCAGCCGGGGTATCGGTAGTTTCAGTAGTCCGTTACATTACAGACTCCAGTGGCAGATACTACAGAGGAAGCATTGTGTCTCATGGAGAGGTAACTGATAAAATTTAGAGAGCCTGCACTTTAGCTTTTCCCACAGAATGAGCAGAATGAGGATATCAGATACATTAAAGCTCAGATGGAATCTCTCTGACAATTGTTCTTTCCCAGCAGTGTTCCACCTAGAACAGGAAGAAAGCTAAGTAATAGTGCTGCCAGGAGTACCTTTCAGCATATATCATTTGGTGACTTGTGAAAAATGGATGTAAATGTAGATGGCACTTACCACGTATGATGGCCCATTTGGTGGCTGCATACAAAGTAGAGCTGGTCGGCAGATCTAGTTATTTGGCAAGTTCTGAATAGTGCACTACTACCAGTTATTTTTAGCACTGCCACAGCAGGTGGCGAGCGAACAGAGGCTGGCTTACAATCAGCTGTAGTGATATCAATGAAAATGATGAGGGAATAGATGAGGCAGTCATTTGATGAAAGACAGCAGATGGACATTGACACCATTTTTTTTTAATATAAATTACATATCTGAGAATATTATTACATTTCTAATGGAAAAATAAATAATTGACGCATTAAAATGGAGACTGGGTGTGTGGCAGTATTTTTGAAAGAGCCAAGACCCAAAACAGAGATGTATATAGCTTGTGGAAGTGGTCCTCCATCACAGTTGGAGGAATCATTACTATTATTTAAAATAATGACACAGAGAATCCAATGACAATCAGGAACCAGAAAAATAAGTAAGACTTGAAGAACAGAAAGAGTGTGTGTGTGTGTGTGACGTATATATATATAAAAAACAAAGATGAGGTGACTTACCGAACAAAAGCGCTGGCAGGTCGATAGACACACAAACATACACACAAAATTCAAGCTTTCGCAACAAACTGTTGCCTCATCAGGAAAGAGGGAAGGAGAGGGGAAGACGAAAGGAAGTGGGTTTTAAGGGAGAGGGTAAGGAGTCATTCCAATCCCGGGAGCGGAAAGGCTTACCTTAGGGGGAAAAAAGGACAGGTATACACTCGCACACACGCACATATCCATCCACACATACAGACACAAGCTTTTGTCTGTATGTGTGGATGGATATGTGCGTGTGTGCGAGTGTATACCTGTCCTTTTTTCCCCCTAAGGTAAGTCTTTCCGCTCCCGGGATTGGAATGACTCCTTACCCTCTCCCTTAAAACCCACTTCCTTTCGTCTTCCCCTCTCCTTCCCTCTTTCCTGATGAGGCAACAGTTTGTTGCGAAAGCTTGAATTTTGTGTGTATGTTTGTGTGTCTATCGACCTGCCAGCGCTTTCGTTCGGTAAGTCACCTCATCTTTGTTTTTTGATGATGTCACTTACCAAATGAAAGTGCTGGCAGGTCGACAGACACACAAACATACACACAAAATTCAAGCTTTCGCAACAAACTGTTGCCTCATCAGGAAAGAGGGAAGGAGAGGGAAAGACGAAAGGATGTGGGTTTTAAGGGAGAGGGTAAGGAGTCATTCCAATCCCGAGAGCGGAAAGACTTACCTTAGGGGGAAAAAGGACGGATATACACTCGCACACACACACATATCCATCCACACATATACAGACACAAGCAGACATATACAGAGGCAAAGAGTTTGGGCAGAGATGTCAGTCGAGGCGGAAGTGCAGAGGCAAAGATGTTGTTGAATGACAGGTGAGGTATGAGTTGCGGCAACTTGAAATTAGCGGAGATTGAGGCCTGGTGGATAATGGGAAGAGAGGATATATTGTAGAGCAAGTTCCCATCTCTGGAGTTCGGATAGGTTGGTGTTAGTGGGAAGTATCCAGATAACCCGGACGGTGTAACATTGTGCCAAGATGTGCTGGCCGTGCACCAAGGCATGTTTAGCCACAGGGTGATCCTCATTACCAACAAACACTGTCTGCCTGTATCCATTCACGCGAATGGACAGTTTGTTGCTGGTCATTCCCACATAGAATGCGTCACAGTGTAGGCAGGTCAGTTGGTAAATCACATGGGTGCTTTCACACGTGGCTCTGCCTTTGATCGTGTACACCTTCCGGGTTACAGGACTGGAGTAGGTGGTGGTGGGAGGGTGCATGGGACAGGTTTTACACCGGGGGCGGTTACAAGGGTAGGAGCCAGAGGGTAGGGAAGGTGGTTTGGGGATGTCATAGGGATGAACTAGGAGGTTACGAAGGTTAGGTGGATGGCGGAAAGACACTCTTGGTGGAGTGGGGAGGATTTCATGAAGGATGGATCTCATTTCAGGGCAGAATTTGAGGAAGTCGTATCCCTGCTGGAGGGCCACATTCAGAGTCTGATCCAGTCCCTGAAAGTATCCTGTCACAAGTGGGGCACTTTTGTGTTTCTTCTGTGGGAGGTTCTGGGTTTGAGAGGATGAGAAGTGGCTCTGGTTATTTGCTTCTGTACCAGATCGGGAGGGTAGTTGCGGGATGCGAAAGCTGTTGTCAGGTTGTTGGTGTAATGGTTCAGGGATTCCGGACTGGAGCAGATTCATTTGCCACAAAGACCTAGGCTGTAGGGAAGGGACCGTTTGATGTGGAATGGGTGGCAGCTGTCATAATTGAGGTACTGTTGCTTGTTGGTGGGTTTGATGTGGATGGACGCGTGAAGCTGGCAGAAGAAACACAAAAGTGTCCCACTTGTGACAGGATACTTTCCAGGACTGGATCAGACTCTGAATGTGGCCCTCCAGCAGGGATACGACTTCCTCAAATCCTGCCCTGAAATGAGATCCATCCTTCATGAAATCCTCCCCACTCCACCAAGAGTGTCTTTCCGCCATCCACCTAACCTTCACAACCTCCTAGTTCATCCCTATGACATCTCCAAACCACCTTCCCTACCCTCTGGCTCCTACCCTTGTAACCGCCCCCGGTGTAAAACCTGTCCCATGCACCCTCCCACCACCACCTACTTCAGTCCTGTAACCCGGAAGGTGTACACGATCAAAGGCAGAGCCACGTGTGAAAGCACCCACGTGATTTTCCAACTGACCTGCCTACACTGTGACGCATTCTATGTGGGAATGACCAGCAACAAACTGTCCATTCACAGAATGGACACAGGCAGACAGTGTTTGTTGGTAATGAGGATCACCCTGTGGCTAAACATGCCTTGGTGCATGGCCAGCACATCTTGGCACAGTGTTACACCGTCCGGGTTATCTGGATACTTCCCACTAACACCAACCTATCCGAACTCCGGAGATGGGAACTTGCTCTACAATATATCCTCTCTTCCCGTTATCCACCAGGCCTCAATCTCCGCTAATTTCAAGTTGCCGCCACTCATACCTCACCTGTCATTCAACAACATCTTTGCCTCTGCACTTCCACCTCAACTGACATCTCTGCCCAGACTCTTTGCCTCTGTATATGTCTGCTTGTGTCTGTATATGTGTGGATGGATATGTGTGTGTGTGCGAGTGTATACCCGTCCTTTTTTCCCCCTAAGGTAAGTCTTTCCACTCCCAGGATTGGAATGACTCCTTACCCTCTCCCTTAAAACCCACATCCTTTTGTCTTTCCCTCTCCTTCCCTCTTTCCTGATGAGGCAACAGTTTGTTGTGAAAGCTTGAATTTTGTGTGTATGTTTGTGTTTCTTTGTGTGTCTATCGACGTGCCAGCGCTTTCGTTTGGTAAGTCACATCATCTTTGTTTTTAGATATATTTTTGCCACGTGGAATGTTTCCCTCTATTATATATATATAGGTCTGGGAAAAATTATGTAATAAAAATGTATTTAAAATGTAATTTTCCTGATGTTGCACGCACACCACATGCAGTTTTATGCTTATCTCAATAATAAAGAGCTTCACCATGGTAGAAGATGTTTGATTTCTTGTGTATTACCCTACTAAATATTCAAATGAAGGAACTGAAGTCTGTGTGTAGAGTTCATTTAATTCTTGCTGCTGATAAAATATTTACTGTTATTGTGTTATTGATTTGTAAATGTATTGGAGGCAGGTCTACAGTGAATTTTAGTAATAACAATAATGACATATGGTGCAATGGCCTGGGGCAAGTCTTTAAATTGGAAACCACTTTGGTGACTTCAGTGTCCAAGAGTTGAAGCATCTGGTTTATCTCGGTGGTCACCCATCCGAATATTGACTGGAACTGACAATGATAAACTTTTGGTGGTTGGGCAACAATCAGCATAACAAACATGTCAAGACCATTGGAAACTTTAGTAATGAAGAATTAACTGACAATAGACTGACTTATGGAGAATGCAAATGAGTAGCAGAACTCATCTAGAACTACTGTTTTGGATCCAAAAACACATCATTCCATTTGAAAAGAGATGTGGGGATATTAACAGTTAATAAGGTTACAGGAACATGTTATATGCAGTTTCATGAGACTATTGTGACTATTGATCAAAGTGAAAACAGATTATCAGTATCTTTAGTGTATCAAAAAGTATATAAAGTGCAACAAATGCCCCACTCTGTATATGGGATTGGAGGAAATGACGCTGTCACGGGACCATGGGAACCAACTGTTTGGAAATCCTGGCTCTGCATTCCACCAGAACACCTCAGAGGCTTTAATTGAATTGTCATGAAAACTCTGCCTCCAGAAAAATTGCCCTGTGACTGGTACTAGTACAAAGTGTCAAGATCAGGTGTGACTCTCACTTTACAATACAGGATGCTCAGTAGTTGCTCAAGGAGGAACTACAGCTGTAATTTGTTCCAAGGGCATGCAGCTCTACTGAAGGCCAAATGATGATGGCATCCTCTTGGGTAAAATATTCCAGAGGTAAAATGGCCCCCCATTTGGATCTCCAGGTGGGGACTACTCAGGAGAATGTCGTCATCAGGGGAAAAGAAACTGGCGTTGTACAGGTCGGATTCCTTAATTGGGCCTGTAGATTAGAAAATTTGAAAAGAGGAATGGATAGGTTGAAGTTAGATATGGTGGGAATTAGTGATGTTTGGTAGCATAAATACAAAATCAAATAGAAATAATGGAAGAGTGGGTTTAATAATGAATAAGAAAATAGGAATGTGGGTAAGCTACTATGAACAGCATAGCAGCATAGTGAAAACATTATTGTAGCCAAGAGAGACATGAAGCCCACACCTATCATAGTAGTACAAGTATATATTTCAAATAGATCCACAGATGATGAAGAGATTGAAGAAATGTATGATGAGATAGGAGAAATAATTCAGATAGTCAAGGTAGATGAAAATTTAATTGTGGTAGGGGATTGGAAATTGATAACAGGAAAAGGAAGAGAAGAAAAAATACTACATGAATAGGGACTGGGGGAAAGGAATAGAGATGAAGCTGCATAGTAGATTTTTGCACAGAACACAATTTAATCACCACTAACACTTGTTTTTGAAAATCATGAAAGAAGGCTGTATGAGTGGAAGAGACTTGGACACACCTGAAGGTTTCAGTCTGATTATATAGTAAGACATTTCCAGAGGCAGATATGGACACTGACCATAATTTATTGGTTATGAATTTTAGATTAAAACTGAATAAATTACAAAAAGGTAGGAAATTAATGAGATGGGACTCAAATAAGTTGAAAGAACCAGAGGTTGTTGAGAGCTTCAGAGGGAGCATCAAGCAATGGTTGACTAGAACAGCAGCAAGGAATGCAGTAGAAGACAAATGGGTACTTTTAAGAGATGAAATAGTGAAGGCAGCAGAGGATCAAATAGGTAAAAAGTCAGGGCCTAGTAGGAATCTGTGGATAATTCAAGGGATATTAAATTTAACTTATTGAAGGAGAAAAATTAAAAATTCAGCAAATGAAGCTGGGGAAAAGGAATACAAACTTCTTAAAAATGATAATGACAGGCTGTGCGAAGCTGCTAAACAGGAGTAGCTAGAGGACTACCATAAAGATTTAGAAGCATATTTCACTATGGGAAGGATAGATACTGCCTACAGGAAAATTAAAAAGGCCTTTGGGGAAAAGAGAAGCAGCTGTATGAATCTAAAGAGCTCAAATGGAAAACCAGTTCTAAACAAAGAAGGGAAAGCTGAAAGGCAGAAGGCATACATAGAGGGTCTATACAAGGGAGATAAACTTGAAGGCAATATTATAAAAATGGAAGAGGACGTAGGTGAAGATGAAATGGTCGATATGATACAGCAAGAAAAACTGTACAGGAAACTGAAAGACCTAAGTCGAAGCAAGGCCCTGGGAGTAGACAACATTCTATCAGAGTCACTGATAGCCTTGGGACAGTCAGCCACGACAGAACTTTTCCAACTGGTGTGCAAGATGTATCAGACAGGTAAATTACCCTCAGACTTCAAGAAGAATATAATAATTTCAATTCCAAAGAAAGCAGTTGCTGACAGTGTAATAACTTCAAGTTGAGTCCAAGTCTAGCAGCTGCTGGCTGGCTGGCCGCTTAGGTGGCGCTACTGCTGCGTGGCTGGCAGACAGCGCCGCATGTAGAGGACGCTCGTAACTGTGCGGCGGCACTTTGAAAGATCGGCGAGTCACAACAGACAGGTTTGAAAATTACTAAACTACCAGTTTAACAAGTCATGGTTGCACAATACTAACACAAATTCTTTACAGAAGAATGGAAAAACTAATAGAAACTGACCTCAGGGAAGATCGGTTTGGATTTTGGAGAAATGTAGGAACACATGATGCAATGCTGACTCTATGATGTATCTTAGAAGACAGGTTGAGGTAAGGCAAACCAACATTTATAGCATTTTTATACATTCTACTATTTTTGGGAAAATTTTTAAAATTGCTGAGAAAGGTAGACTGAGGTAGCTGGTACCCCACTTTTCACTCAGGGTCTTTTAAACAGGTGTATACTGGCCTTTTTTGTACTATGATAGAAACATTTTTCTGCTGGTGTTTACAATATCAGTGAGTCACAATTGGAATCAGTCAACTCATACAAATACCTGGATGTAAGGATTTGTAGGTATATGAAATGAAATGTCATGCAGGTTCAGCCATAGGTAAAGTAGGTGGCAGACTTCGATTCAGTGGCAGAATACTTGGAAAATGTAATCATTCTACAAAGGAGACAGTTTACAAAACACTATGCATCCAATGTCAGAATATTGCTCAAGTTTGCATAACCCACACCAAATATGAATAATGTATGATGTTAAATGTAAACAAAGCATGGCACTAGGAATGGTCACAGGTTTGTTTGGCTCACAGGAGTGTGTCACAGTGATGCCAAAAAACATGCACTGCAAAAATCTTGAACATAGTCTCATAAAGCTTCAAGAACCAGTATTAAGTGAAGAAACTAGGAATATACTTCAGCTTGTCCTACATGAACCACAAAGACAATATTTGGTGAATTATGTGATGCATAGAGAAAACTAAACAGTTACTCTTCCCATGCTCAGTATGTGATCGGAAGTGGAAGAACCCTTGTAAGGGTACAGATGCTTATTGAATTAATCTGAACAGTTGCCAGGGTTTAAAAAATACTAATACATGGTGCAATTGATGCAGGAATGTGAATCTTTCTTTAGTTTGTACTAATACATGGTGCAATTGATGCAGGAATGTGAATCTTTCTTTAGTTTGTATTGTGTCTTGTAAAACTTTTTACATAGTTTTCTACATGTCCCAGCTAATCGGTGGTGATTATAGGAAGGCAATTCCTTTGGTTACGAAATATTTGCTAGTAGAGGAGGGACAGCCACAGTTAATATACCCCAAATGAAGTAATCACATGGATTCAAGG
Organism: Schistocerca serialis cubense; assembly: GCF_023864345.2. Lineage (NCBI taxonomy): Eukaryota > Metazoa > Arthropoda > Insecta > Orthoptera > Acrididae > Schistocerca > Schistocerca serialis. Next base: position 82,631,170 of record NC_064649.1, on the reverse strand, counting down.
CTGGTGAACACACTGGGCAGAGTAAGAGCATCTGCTCACCGTCTGACCCCTGTCCAATCCATCACTGTCACGATCTGTCATTGCCGCAGCTGTCAGCTTAAAATTACTCTGACATTTTTGCAGAAGTGAGGTAGTGCACCATCCTGTTCCACTGTGAAATTGTCATTGTCAGTGCTCAACTGCAGTAACAACCATTTTGAAGGCATGTCCAGATACAATGGCCCTGACACTGCCTGTGCAGTGAAGAAGGATGGGTCTGTAGATCTCTGTCTTCCCTGCAGTATACTACATATTCACTTTGGCTGAGTCATATATGTGCTCCATGTAACAGTGGGTTTTTTCTACTCTCTATTCACATGAGAGATTGCTTCCTTACTAAAATCTAGTCTATCATGAAAACAACTTTCTTCCAGGAATGCTTACAATGCAGTGCTGAACATAGTGTGTAGGCTTTTATCTTTATCTGTTAAAGCTCAGGGCAGTTTTAAGCTATATGGCTCACCCTGAGATGCATACAGTAACACATACCATAATTTGGTTTGAGATGTCTCAGTTCTTTGCTGCCTTTGCAGTTTGTTTCTTATGGCAATGGAGATCAGGTTCCCTGATTCAATTCACTATCATTTCTGACACAGCAGGGCCCTCCTGCTTCGACATTTTACTAGAACCGATGCACACAGATACAGTTGTCAGGAGGATCCATCCTCAATTTTGTTCTAAAATCACACTTGACCATAGTGATGGACTGATGTTGATGATACCCATGCTTTGTGCCATTTTGTGAGTCTATAGCTGGCTAAAAATACAGGTTACTTTTCATAATATAGTAATAATGGCAAACTGTCACTGTTAATAACATTATTTATGAAGAAGTATCCTCTTATCAGTTTTGAATGAGCAGCTCATTCTCCGATGACTGTTCACATTTAAAATTGCACATAGCCTATGCTTAAGGGTGATGTTTGATGATTTTCAGTGTGACAAAAGGTCCTTGGAGTTTGGTGCTTTACATTCATAATTAGGTTCAATTATGTAATACAGCCTTTTTCTTACACCATTTCTGCAATATGGCACCATCACCCCAAGGAGCGTTTAACACAGTGAAAATCAATTAACTTCACATGTACAGTGTAAACTTTATGTAATTTTAAATATGAACTGCCATCTGTCGGTTTGAAATTGTGTGGCCACTCTCTGTTTTTACTTTATTGTAATAACTAGTTGTGCCCAGCCACACATTGCTGTGGCACAATCTGCTTAAAAAGAAAAGAAAGAAAAGAGAAAAACACATGTTTCTAATATGTATGGGAATTGGATATACTCCTTACCTCCTTTCTCCCCTGTCTCTGTCTATCTCCCCTTTTCTTCATCCATCTGCTCGTCCTTTCCCCTCTCTCTGTCCATCACCTCCTCCACCTATCTCTATCCATCTTCTCATGCCCCTCTCTCCATCCACCTCCTCCTTCCCATTTTCTGTGTCCATTTTGTCACACACCCCTGTCCATCACCTCTTCGCCCCTCTTTCCCTGACCTTAAGCCTTATTTATTGTTATTTCAAATTCAGGTCCTGTGCTAGTAGTCTAACCATAAACCAGTAAGCCATATATATCAAAAAGTATACAGTCTATTTGTGCCTAAAGATTTATTATAGTAATGTGTAAAAATTGGAAGTAAATCGGAAAGGTACATTTTGAGATTTTTGGTAACCAAAAATGTTTTCTATATGTACATATTAAAGAATTAGATACCTAAAAACATGCCCATATTAGAATTAAATGTTTTGTCAGAATTTCAAAGCAATTGGTCAAGAAAGAGATTAATGCTTTTGAACAAACCAACATTTACATTTTTATAATGTTTCCCCTTTTATTACATAGATATTACATATACACCATATAGTGTTCCAGTAAGTATATGAAAACTATTGAGTATTTGAATGCAATGTTGTATCAGAATTTCAAAGCAATCCATGAAGAACTTTCTGAGATTTGAAATTTTAAAGAGACTAACATGTACATTTGTATTTACGAGGGTTGGAACTTTAATAGTGGCAACTATTAATTTACAGCTCTTACAAAATAGATACATGTTTCAAAGTTTTACTGATCTTCAAAGTAGTCACCAGCATTGTGTATAACTCATTGCCAGCAATGTGTATGTCGTAGGATACTCTTAGCAGTGCCAGTTGTGTTGACAGTTCAAGCGGCGCGGTCTATTGCTTGACGAATTTGTAGCAGTTCTGAAGCGAACGCCTTGAAGTGTTTCCTTCAGTTTAGAAATCGAGTTGAACTCACGAGGGCTTAAGTCAGGAGAGTGCAGTAGGTGGTATAGTGCTTAGCAGTCCCATCAGTCAAACAAATCAATAACAGCTTGCACTGTACATGCTTGGCGTTGTCCTGTAAAATGATGTTCAGGTCCTGCAGAACATGTCATCACTTCTGTCTCTATGCTGTCCATTTTTGAAACCTAAATTTCAAGAACATCTCCCCGGAAGGTTAGCGTACTGGAACCCTTTTTTTTTTTTTTTTTTTTTTTTTTTTTTTTTTTTTTTTTTTTTTTTTTTTTTTTTTTTTTTTTTTTTACAAAAAATAAGTAGCTAAAAGCACACCTGTATTAGAATGCAATGTGATGTCAAACTGTCAAAGCAATTCGTCAAGAACTTTCTTGGATACATGATTTTGAACAAACATATTTATTTATACTGTACCAGTAAAAGATGCTCTTGCCTAACCACTGGCCACCACTTTGTCAATAGTTACAACTCCTGTCTGATGGCAACTGGAGTAATGCAGAACGAAACTTTCACAGATCTTTTATTCAATGAAACTTGGACAGATCTTTTATTCATTGCTACTACAATAATAGTCATATGTTTTCCATTGTCACTTGAAAAATCATGAAGCCCTAACAATCATTTATACTAGCCCAGCATCAACAGGAATTATTTCGAGCATAATATTTTGTGTGTTTGCACAGTACATAATAAGGCGAGCCCAGCTGGCCAAGGCAGTCCTGCCGGCGGACGAGTCGCTCTGCCCGATAGAGCGCTGGCAGCTGCGCACCCACCACAGGCACGGTTCCAAGTCGGGCCGCTCCCGGTCCTCGGGGTGAGGAACCCTCCACTTCTGATAAGCAATGTAAATTGCTTAAAAATGTTGTAGCATATTTTCTCTGTAAACATCTGTAATACATAAATACATGAGGTCTTCCAGGTACATATACTGAAACAGTATGATGTTTATATTCATTCGGATGCAGTTTTTAATTTATTAATAATTCCATACAAACAGTACCAGGTGTACCAGTAAAGAAATGAGCGTTTTTTTGTGAAAATGAAACACTAATTTTGAATTGAAAAGTAAAAACATTTTATTCAAAGTACTGACCATTGCTTTCTATACATTTTGACCACTTTTCTGGCAATTTGTGGACACCACGCAAATAGAAATGTTCGTCTTTTGAAGCAAACCAATCAGGCACCCAATTTTCGACTTCTTCGTAGGAATCAAAGTGTTCCTCAGCCAGTGCGTGTACCACTGATGAAAAAAAAATGGTAGTCAGAAGGGGCCAAGTCTGATGAATACAGTGGGTGGGGTAGCAGCTCTCAGACAAGTGTTTTGATTGTATCCTGAACCAGTTTTGCTTTGTGTGCAGGTGCATTGTCGTGTAAAAAAATTACTTTGCCATGTCTTCTGGCCCATTCTGGTCTTTTTTCGATCTATGCATAGTTCAAATTGATCATTTGTTGTCTGTAGCGATTAGTATTCACAGTTTCACTGGGTTTTAGAAGCTCATGATACACCACACCTTTCTGATCCCACCAAACACAGAGCATTGTCTTCTTACAGAATCGGTCTGGTTTTGCAGTCGATGCTGATAGTTGTCCCGGATTAACCCATGATTTTTCCAGTTTAGGATTCTTAAAATAAATCCATTTTTCATTGCCAGTAACAATTCGATGCAAAACTGATTTTCTTTCATGTCTTTGAAGCAAAATTTGACAAATGGTTTTTCGGTTTTCCATCTGTCTTTTGGATCTTTCCCATAGCTTTCAAATGGTCAGAAATTGTTTGTTGTGCAACATTTAGGAGGAGGAGGAGGAGATTAGTGTTTAATATCCCGTCGCCAATTAGGTCATTAGAGCCGGAGCGCAAGCTCGGGTGATGGAAGGATGGGGAAGGAAATCGGCCGTGCCCTTTCAAAGGAACCATCCCGGCATTTGCCTGAAGCGATTTAGGGAAATCATGGAAAACCTAAATCAGGATGGCCAGAGACGGGATTGAACCGTCGTCCTCACGAATGCGAGTCCAGTGTGCAACATTTAGCATTGCTGCCATTTGCTTCTGACTCAAAGTATCATCTTCATCCAATATTGCTTGCAATTCGGCGTCTTCGAACTTATGTGGTGGTCTTCCACGTTCTTCATTTCTCACATCTTAATCATTATTTCTGAACCATTGAAACCATCTTTTGCATGTTGCTTCTGATAGAGCATGATCACCATGTGCCTCGACAAGCATTCGATGTGACACTGCAGCACTTTTTTTCAAATGAAAACAAAAAATTAATGCTTTCCGCAAATCATCACTTTCTGGTACAAAATTCGACATTGTTAATATGATGAAAGCATGTGATGTTGTTTGTTCCACAATTTGATATATACTAAATATCTTTGACAGATGTCATACCAACCGAACAAAAAAAAATTAAAGCTCGTTCACAACAAATGTTCCCTATCGACACATTTGTATCTTAACACTCATTTCATACCGGTACACCTGGTAATTCATTTGTGCTGTCTTGAGACTTTCCCAGTGTAATAACTGCTTGAGTGGCTCACAGGCATTGTATCAGATAATGTTGTGAAAACTGCACAATATTTCAATGAGACAGCTGCTCATCATCTTCAGATGCTTACTGATGTGTTTTTGCATTCACAGATATATGCACTGGCTCGCTAGAAGAGCACAGGTGCCACAGGATGGTGCTGTAATGTCATTGTAGACAAATCGTAGATGATGATAACATCCAGTGCCTCCTACCAGAGAAAGGGGCCACTGTCTTCAAATGTGCTCTACGTGAAAAGCGCGGCTGCAAATCGACTGTGAATGTGTGCGCGTCTGTGTTATCGCCCAATGTAATGTAATGTCTTGACTCCGATTCCCCATCTTTGTTGACTTGGATTTGTTGGTTTGTGGCTGACGATACCTTAATAGCACCATTGCTGCTTCCTGTGTCTTGCTAAGTTGAAATCATGTTTCCCTAATCAGGTTGTTACTTACACATATTTCTACTGCTTCTTTAATGATGGAGTCCCAGTACACGGAGGCAGATGAAAGGATCTTTGTCTCTGTAAATCTTGTTGCACTCCTGTCAAGACAATATTCAGCAACAGCAGACTTTTCTGACTGACCAATTCTGATGTAATGTCTCTGTTCAGTGCATCTATATTTAACTGCGCAACACGTCTGGCCAATGTACGATTTGCCGCACTGGCATGGGATTTTATATATCCCTGGTCTCCTTGGACCTAGGTTGTCTTTAACAGAACACACATCATTTTCACTTGTGCTGGAGGATGGTAGGTACATTTTAATTGATGTTTATTGAACACCATGCCGATCTTAAAGGACACACAACAAACATAGTGTAAAAAAAAACCATTCTCATAGAGTTCTCCATGTCTTCTGGCTGTTCTTGAGCTGTGGTTGCAAGTTGAAATGCATTTAGAATCTATTTTATCAAAGTGCCCATTTTATACAGAGCCAGTTTCCTGACCATCTTAAAAAGAGCTTAAGAGTATAAGCTCCAGTTCCATCACTACTTTATGAGCTGCCTAAGATACATAATGAAGGGGTTCTGGTTAGCAAAACATATGTCTTCTCTTCTGATTTCTGTGGTCCAAAAGTGAGAATGTCATATATGAAACTCAGAAGATTTTATACAGTGACTGAAGACTTTTTGTCCCGGACCAGCTGACGTATTAGTCACTTTGTTCATATGAGTAACTCTGGTGGATTCACTATAGCTTGTAGCAGCTAGGCTGGAGGGGGACATCTTGCATCTATACAAACATATGCCTACCTCAACCTACTTTTTATCTAATGAACAATATTTCGGAAAATCCAGGATGGATCGCCCATTCTTAAATGTGCTGGTCTGCAGAAAACGAGATGCTTCCTTGGGTCGCAATGTGTTCCATAAACCAACTTACACTGACCTATATCTACAAGCAACAAGCTGCTATCTCCAATCACAATGCTGTTGTGTATTACAGATTCTTGTTATAGAGCTAGAGTTACCACTGGATCCAGGAAGCATATCAATACAACTTAGCCATCTTTGTTCTGCTTGTACAAAATAGGAACTCTAATAAACAGATCCAAAATGCATTTCATTCTGCATGCACTAAACTTCAAGAACAGCCTGGAGAATTCCGCTAGGGTGGTTTTTCTACCCAATGTTGTCAGCATGCTTTTTAAGGCCAACAGGCTGTTCAAGAAACATCGAGTAAAATATGTCTTACCACACTCCAGCGTGAATGAAAATTATGATAGATTCTGTTAAAGACAATCTAGATCCAAGGAGACCAGGGATATGTAAAATCCCCGCCATTGTGGGAAATCGTACATTGGTCAGACGTGTCACACTGTTAAACGTAGGTGCATTGAATATAGACATGATAATATAGACTGGTAAGGCCAAATGTGAAAATTACCAAACTATCAGTTTAATAAGTCACAGCTGCAAAATACTAACACGAATTCTTTACAGACGAATGGAAAACCTGGTAGAAGCAGACCTTGGGGAAGATCAGTTTGGATTCCGTAGAAATGTTGGAACACGTGAGGCAATACTGACCCTATGACTTATCTTAGAAGAAAGATTAAGGAAAGGCAAACCTACATTTCTTGCATTTGTAGACTTAGAGAAAGCTTTTGACAATGTTGACTGGAATACTCTCTTTCAAATTCTGAAGGTGGCAGGGGTAAAGTACAGGGATCAAAAGGATATTTACAACTTGTACAGAAACCAGATGGCAGTTATAAGAGTCGAGGGGCATGAAAGGGAAGTAGTGGTTGGAAAGGGAGTAGGTCAGGGTTGTAGCCTCTCCTCGATGTTACTCAATCTGTATATTGAGCAAGCAGTAAAGGAAACAAAAGAAAAGTTCGGAGTAGGTATTAAAATCCATGGAGGAGAAATAAGAACTTTGAGGTTCACCGATGACATTGTAATTCTGTCAGAGACAGCAAAGGACTTGGAAGAGCAGTTGAACAGAATGGACAGTGTCTTGCAAGGAGGGTATAAGATGAACATCAACAAAAGCAAAACGAGGATAATGGAATGTAGTCGAATTGAGTCGGGCAGTGCTGAGGGAATTAGATTATGAAATGAGACCCTTAAAATAGTAAAGGAGTGTTGCTATTTTGGGAGCAAAATAGCTGATGATGGTCGAAGTAGAGAGGATATAAAATGTAGACTGGCAATGGCAAGGAAAGCGTTTCTGAAGAAAAGAATTTTGTTAACATCGAGTATTGATTTAAGTGTCAGGAAGTCGTTTTTGAAAGTATTTGTATGGAGTGTAGCCATGTATGGAAGTGAATAGTTTAGACAAAAAGAGAATAGAAGCTTTCGAAATGTGGTGCTACAGAAAAATCCTGAAGATTAGTTGGGTAGATCACATAGCTAAGTAGGAGGTATTGAATAGAATTGGGGAGAAGAGGAGCTTGTGGCACAACTTGGCTAGAAGATGGGATCAGTTGATAGGACATGTTCTGAGACATCGAGGGATCACCAATTTAGTATTGGAGGGCAGCGTGGAGGGTAAAAATCGTAGAGGGAGACGAATACACTAAGCAGATTCAGAAGGATGTAGGCTGCAGTAGGTACTGGGAGATGAAGAGACTTGCACAGGATAGAGTAGCATGGAGAGATGCATCAAACCAGTCTCACAACTGAAGACCACAACAACAACAAAGGCCAGGTAGGTCTACTGTTCCAGAACACTGTCTTGACACAGGACGTAGCATGAATTATAGAGAGCAAAGATCCTTTCATATGCCTCCACATACTGGGTCTCCATTAAAGAAGCATAAGAAATATGTATAAGTAACAACCTGGTTAATAGAGAAATGGCATTTCAACTTAGCAAGGCATGGGAACCAGCACTAAGGCATTGTAGGCTGCAGACCAATCAATCTGAGTCAACACAGATGGGGAATCAGATTCTGGACACTTAAACTAGATGCCATCACACTGTCTGTGTGCACACAGGGTCACAATTTGTGGCAATTCTTCCTCCATGTCACGCATGTGTAAACCGTGACCTGTTTCTCCAGTAGGGGGCACTGAATCTCATCGTCCTCTATGGTTAATCTACAGTGACGTTATAGCCCCACCTGTTGGTACCTCTGCTTTTCTAGTGAGCCAGTGCATATTTTGCTAATCTCCTGGAACAACATGTCACTAAGCACCTGAAGAGGATGAGCAGATGTGGTGTTGAAATATTGTGCAGCTTCCACAACATTATCTGACTTGCTGCCCATGAACTGCTGAAGCAGTAATTCATTTCCTTCTATCCCTTTCAACATCTGTCTGAAAATAAGTTTTATTGCAAATAGATCATTTCATCAAACAAAATCTCTCAACCTGCAGAAAACTGTACAGTTATCCAGCCAGAATACACTAAGCAGATTCAGAAGGATGTAGGCTGCAGTAGGTACTGGGAGATGAAGAAGCTTGCACAGGATAGAGTAGCATGGAGAGGTGCATCAAACCAGTCTCAGGACTGAAGACTACAACAACAACATCCAGCAGATCCTGATAAAGTATGGGGCAAAATTTGTCAACTTGTTTTAAATATAAAGAAATGAAAATCTTGCAGTTCAAAAAATACAAAAATGTAATATCTTGTGACTGCAATAACTTTGCGTCATCATTTGAAACAGTCAACTCATAAAAATAACTGTGTGAGACAGTTTGTGGGGGTATGATATGAAATGATCAAATAGGGTCAGTCTAGGTAAAACAGCTGAAACTTCAGTTTATCGTGAGGATACTGGGAAAATGTGATCAGTCTACAAAGGAGACTGCTTACAAATAAATTGTGTGTCTAGTAATAGAATATTGCTCAATCATGTGGAACCTAGGGAGTAACAGGGTATAACAAATGTATTCAAGGAGTGGTATCATGAATGATCACAAGTTTGTTTATGTCTTGGAAAAACATGAGAAAAATGTTGCAAAACTTGAATTGGCAGATACATTATGATAGATGCCAATTACTCCATGAAAGCCTGATATACAAAGTTTCAAGAACTAATATTAAGTGAAGAATCTAGAAGTATACTCCAGCCCCTTATCTACCACTCCCATGGAGACCCCAGAGTCTATTTTCAGTGCACATGGAGTCATTTAAGTAGCCATTCTTCCTGCACCTCATACATAGTTGGAATGGGAAGTAATCCTAACATGTAATTCAGTGCTGAGTGCACTCCACCATCTACTTCATAGTGGTTTGCGAGTATGAAGATAGATGTAGACACAAGGTATGTATTTAAATAAATATATTTTTTGTATTAAATAATCATATGCATTTTGTTATTATGTGAAAGCCTGTACTTTAAGTTAATTTTTAACATAATTTCTACCAATGTTCAGATGCCTAACATTATTAATAACCAACTTCTGAATTTCATTCTCACAAAAATCTGCTGCTTGACTTGCCAGCCACTGCTGGATGGCAGTTTTGACATTATTGTCATTGTTGTGGCATTGACAGTATACATGTTTTTGAAGTACAGGAACAAGTGTTAAAACTGGGTGCCAGAGAAAGACCCCACAGGCAGTAATCATGTTGTTCCCAGCCATATGATGTTGTGCAATCTTGGGTTTCTTTAAGCTATGTGTGGACATTGTTGTGAAGCAAAACAGACACTTTACTGCAATTCCCACCTTTGATTTATTTGATAATTGAGCTTAAGTAAGTTCTCAGAAAATTTATGAGGATTGATTTGTCATCTTGAGAGGCAATAAATCTGTGGGTAACAGGTCATACAGTCATCGCATTAATAACCTGAACACCACTTTATATGAAACTCAGTATTTATTACGAACACAGTGTACAGGACGGCATAACATGCCAAGTGCCGGAATAAGCCTCAGGAACAAACTGCAACGGCAGTGCAAGTTTGAAAAGTAAAAGATTTTGGTTACTTCAAAGATAGCATATTACACTGACACTCGATTCTGGCGCTCGATGACAGCCACAAATCTAAAAGAAATACCTGCTGCCTATTCTGTAACACAATGTACGAATACCTCCTTCCCATGGATCACTGTTTTGATTTGAGTGTAACATGAAACACTCATAGTTTGCCTCCATTAAGAATTCAGCTGAAAATTTAATCAGCTTCCTTACTGCAACACTGAAGGAAATTCCAAGCCTGGTCTACTAGATTGGTTTTGTACACCTCAGTCAACATTCTCAGTACTCAGTATGAGCACAAGCTTTCTCTAAGAATTTCAATAAAGAAGGTGCCTTGAAACTTCAGGATACTCATTCCTAAGAACATAACTTCAAACCATCTATTTTTGTGATCTCAGAATCAGCTTTCTGCACCAACCATTCAGTGATAACAGATGGTCACTCACTTCACACTTCATGTTAGTACAACCACTTTTAAGTCCTCTAACTGATTTTCTTGCCATTACATTCTTACAGTGTTTCTCCATAAAATTAATCAATCTGTTGATGAATTTCAACCTCTTTCACATCTTTTGCACAAAGAAAACAAATCACTGGTGGAGTGTTACTGCGATAAATTGCTGAATGTGGGTTAATTTGATTTGATTTGATTTTTTATTGGTCCAGTTTTATCATATAGCACAAATTATACAATTGATATTGGACAGGTCAAAGATAAGTTACAATAATACATAGTATTAGCAATTAAAATTAGGTACCTACTACAATTAATTTTGTTACTTATTCAGTAATTCTCTGACAGAATAGGAAGAGTGCTTTATTAGAAATGCCTTTAGTTTAGCTTTAAATATTGGATGAGTAGTATTTTTTATTTCCTCTGGTATCTTATTGTGTAGTTTTACACCAATGTTAATTGTGCTCATCTGATAGGTGGTTGTTCGGTGATATTTTTGATGTATATTTGATTCCCTTCTGGTACTATAGTTGTGTACACTTTTGTTCTGCAGCAGTTTGCCTGTTTTCAGGAGGTAGTCCCTAGTGAACAAGATAGTTTCATAAATGAATAAACTTGGAACATTTAGAACACCAAGCTCAGTAAAATGGGATTTACAGGACTCCATCTTTTAAAGGTCACAAATTATTCTTAAAGCTCTTTTTGCATTCTAAAAACCTTTACACTGTGAGTTGAGTATCTCCAGAAAATGATCCCATATCGGATTAGTGAGTGGAACTGTGCATAATATGCCTGCAGTACTGTTGTTTTGCTTGTTGTAGCCTTTAAAATTCTTAGGCCATAGCACACAGAAGATAGTTTTCTACGCAAGTTATTTATATGTGTGTCCCACTTTAAGTCTTGCGGGACCCAAAGACCCAAGAATTTTGTGACACTTACATTTTCTAGGGGATCATTTTTTAATTGGTCTTGAATAGACATTTGATTAGTTGGAGGAATTAAATGAAAATCGACACACACAGTTTTTCAGTATTTATAATGAGTTTGTTTTTTGTGAACCACTCAGAGAGTCTTTTCATAGAACTTTCTGCTGTGGACCACAAAGTTTCGGGACTAGCAATATGCTAGTGTCATCGGCAAACAGGATAGTTTTTGTGGGACTCATATATTCAACTAAGTCGTCCACATAAATCAAGAAGAGTAGTGGACCTAGGATTGAGCCCTGTGGTACACCATATTTTATTGGTAATTCGTTAGAAAGAAAGGAGTTGTTTCTTGTTTTATTCATTTTGTTGAATTCATACTGAAATGATACTTTCTGCCTGCGGTTTTTTTAGGTATGAACACAACCAGCTATGTGCTACACCTCTTACTCCTCGTCTTTCTAATTTTTCGAGCAGAATGTTATGGTCCAGGACATCAAAAGCTTTTGATAGATCTAGAAAAATACCTGCAGTTAATTTATGTTGATCAAGGGATTTTAAAATGCAGTCTAAGAATTCGAAAATTGCTGTCTGCGTAGATTTAGACTTTCTAAAACCATGTTGTTGTACTGTAAGAGGTGCATATTTATTTATGAAACTTAAAAGCCTGTCATAGAAGAGTTTTTCTAGGATTTTTGAGAAGGAACTTAACTGTGACACGGGTCAGTAGTTTGATATTTTTTCAGAAGAACCTTTTTTTAGCAGTGGTGAAACTTTTGCTATTTTGAACATATCTGGGAATACACCAGTTTTTAAGGAGAGCTTGAAAATTTTTGCCAAGGGGTTTGCTATGTGGTGAGCACATGCTTTTAATATGAAATCAGGTACTTCATCAAGACCACTTGACATTTTATTGCTTAATGATTTAATTTTACTTATAATTTCATTGGGGTTTGTTTCATACACATACATAGAAGCATTGAAGGTCGCTGACTTGCTGGAGAAACTTGGGACTGGTCCTTGACAGTGTACTTGAATGAGGTCTTCAGCTAGTGAGGTGAAGTATTCGTTGAATTTTTCCACAACTGAATTTGGGTCTGTGACTTTTGAGCCTTCTAGTGTTAATGATACATTCTTTTTCTTTGGAACTGAACTACAAGTTTCTTTCTTTATAACTCTCCATGTGGATCTCATTTTGTTAGATGAGTTTCTTATCAAATTGTCATTCCACATAATTTTTGCCTCTTTGGCTACTCTACCATAGATTCTTTTGTAGGCTTTTGAATAATCTGCGAATTCTTGGGTTACTCTATATTTCTTACAAGAGTACTGCAGAAATCTGTTTCTCTCACTGGAAATATTTATGCCTTTAGTTACCCTTTGCTTATTATTGTTAGGTTTTACTGTTTTTACTACTTTTGGAAATGCTACATTAAAATAGTGAACAAAGATGCTCTGAAAACTCATGTACATGCTATCAACACAGTTCTGAGTGGTGATGCTTTCCCAGTTTTCCTTCGCCAGTAAGAGATTAAAATTTCTAATGTTATCTTCAGAAAAGGTTCTTCTTTCAACTACTTTTCTGGAACTGATACTACTTGTTGGCATTTCTATACACAGCAGCTGTGCCTCATGATCACTATAACCCATGCTCAGTACTCTGCTTGTGAATCTGTAAGTTGTTTCTGAGATGAATATTTGGTCAATAATGGAATTTGTGCATTCTGTTAATCTTGTTGGACAGTGTATTGTGGGGATCATATCGAATGTGTTGGTCATATTTATCAAAGCATCTCTGCTGCTGCTGTCTTTTGAAAAATCAATATTGAAATCCCCACTCCATGTACGATCTGTCATCCGGTTGCCTGTGTGTAAACTTTACAATCCAAACAATTTTCAGTCACCATTCTTTAAGTTAATTGCTGTAGTGGAGCTGCTATGCATTGCCATTAAACAATGCCTCATGACTTCTTCTCCCTTGTAGTTGGAGCGGGTGCTGAAAGAGAGCCCTGATCTCTTTAAGCTACTGAAATGAAGTAATCAGGTTTGCAATTCATATACAAATTGAACTGTTACATCAGATTCCTTTTTGTGTTTGACCTTCTTACCTGACGTTTTTATCAAATCGACAGAAAATACCTGTTTGTTTATACTGAAGTTGCTTTTACCACTTCCTAAGTCAGTTTGTGTCTTATAAGTTCTAAATATGTGCATCCCAATCAAGCAATTTACTATTAATTTGTCAGTGATGAGGAAATTACAGTTGACAGTAAAGTGGCCTATTTTCAGTGGAATAAGTGCTTGTAACTTCATTACTTTTGATTTGCTTCCAATGCCCATCTGTATTCTACAATTCTGCACTGGGAATGTGTGAATTTTACCTCTTTTCTTTAACTCTTGGAAAAATTCTGTTGACATTAAGTTAGTCATTGCACCTGTGTCTAGAACTAAGTGTACCTCATGTCGGTATAAATCAACTTTTATGTCACCTTGTTCATTGTATCTCACAAAACATGTTTATAAGTGTATTGCCCCCGCTCCCTACCTGGTCAGCAGTGGGGCTTCACTGCGACCGGTTGGAATTTTCCCCCAGTGCAGGAGCAATAGTTAGATAACATACTTCCAACGGAATTATTTTAGACGTGTTTGCTACAAAGAGGCCTGAACTTGTTGACAATATCAGTACAAAGACATGGATTAGTGACCATGATGTCATCATAATGTTGATGGTTACTAAACTTAATAAATCCAAAAAGAAGGCTAGGAGAGTATTTGTCAGTGTTTGAATCATACAATAACTTCCACTGTCATATCTCAACAAAGGATCTTGCTGAGAACTCGAGAAAATTCTGAACCTACTTAAAATCACTAAGCAGCTCTAAGTCTTCTGTCCAGTTGCTCATTGACCAGTCTGGTACTGCAACAGAAGGCAGCAAAAGGAAAGCTGAAGTTTTAAATTTCACATTTAAGAAATCATTCATGCAGAAGGATTGTACAAACATACTGTCGTCTGACTGTCATTGTGTGGGATCCCCGTCAGTTCAAATTAAAGGAAGACATAGAAGCAATTTTAAGGGGTGCTGCTAGATTTGTTGCTGGTAGTTCCAATTAGCAGCCAAGTATTACAGAGGTACTTTATGAACTCAAATGAGAATCTGTGGATGGAAGCAACATTCTTTATTTGAGGCATTATTGAGAAAATTTAGAAAACTGGCATTTGATGCTGAGTGCAGATCGATTCTACTGCCACTAATGTACATCAGTGTACACTTCCTCCCCTGCTCACTTCCTACTTGTGTTATTGCTTTTCAGAATTGTATATTCTGAGTTCCTGTTTTTCACTGTACAACCACATTGATGTGACCTCATGTCAAAAGCCAGAGTAACCAACTTTTGCAGTGCAGACCACTGCAGGGCATGCAGGAAGAGAATAGTGAGATTCGAAAAGGTACCAACAGGTATGTGGAGCTGTGGCAAGTACAGTGTCGTGGCCAACTGCACCACATTTCTCAGCTGAGGATCCGTGGTGTGAACACCTCGATCGCGGTGGACCTAAGATTCTAAACTGTGTTTAAATACGAAGAGTTCAGTGGTCAGGGGAGTACAGTAAACTCATCCTCGTGTTTTTCAAACCATGGAAGCACTGTGAGCTGTGTGACATATTGCATAATCCTACTGGTAGTTGTCATCGCGCTGAGGAAAAACAAACTCCGTGTAGAGGTGGACATGGTCCCCAACGGTAGATGCGTACCTGTGTTGATTCACTGTGCATTCCAGAATGACGAGAACACCTAGGGAATGCCACAAAAACACTCTCCAGACCATTATTCATGCAGGGTGTTTGCTTTCAGACATTTCACAGTATACGTGCCAACAACTATCTTTCCGGCGGAGCATAAAATGTAATTCACCTGAAAAGTCCACCTGCTGCCACTCAGTGGATATCCAATTGAAGAAATGGCGTCTTAAATACCTTCCACTTCTCACACTGCCACCTGCCATCTCTGAGTGGTTATTGCATGTTGATGCCAAACATAGGTGATGGTCACATCAGTTCCTGGGGCGAGTTCTAGGAAGTTCGAGATGATGCGTGAGGGCGCTGACCTGTAGGCAGTACCTACCTCACATCTGCTGCATTGCTCAGTGCACAGAGAGCTGGCCCACAGAATCTGAGTCTTTCACATCTGGAGCTTATATTTAATCCCATACACGACACTTGTGTCATTAAACACCACAACCTACTCGTTTTTTAATAGCTTGTTTTTGTGACAGAGTCATTGGATTGACAACTCAAAGTTAAACTGTCACCTTCCAACATAACCTAGACCTCAAATTAAGCTGCAATTAAGACTCCACAATCTACACAAAAAAAGTGCTGACCATGACATCACAGACCAAAGCAGAACAACAGTATCACAAACTTCAGAAGTCCCTTTAGATAAGGTAATCACATCTGAAGGGACAAGTGACAAAATTAGGAGTGTAACATATCGTGGATAGCACAGGTATTTGACACTTAATGCTTGGTTGCAAAAGAATGGAGGAAGTCAGCTGTGACCTGTTTTAGGAGAAGAAATTTAGACTGTTTTAAATTTCATTACAATGTGTCCATGACTGTATGATTTGCTAAATAAATGATGAAGTCATTGATGAGCTGTTCATACTGCAGATGTTAATGAAAGATCTATGGTCAAAATTTGAAGTGTTACAGTATGATTTTTTTTATTTCTAGAATTTCTCTTTTTACATATGGGGCAGCAGACAGAAGTGGCATCAGCTTGCAGTGTTCTTTCATTCTTGCTGTTCTTTCTGCCTCATGGCAGACTCTGCATGACAGGGCTGGAGTAGGCTGTGGTTGTCTGTGAGCTGGAGCCCACAGTATGTTCTGTGAATAAGAGACTTCAGTGCCCTGTTTCCTTTTTGCTTGTTGCATTGCTGTCCTTTCATTCAGTACGTATTCCGTGGCTCATTTGGTGTCCAGCTGCCTGAGCAGTGTGTAGTACGAGTAGGAGGCCTTCATCAGCTGCAACACAACACAGCACTGCATGTCAGACAAAAAAGCGAGTTTACTGTTGTTGTATTTATTTATTTTGTTTTGGATCTGTGACATTTTATGTAGATATAGTAGAAGTCTATAGAAAAACACAGGATGTCAGGGGTATTAGTCCAGATATTTCTATTGATGACTGAGAACAGTTTACTGAACAACATTACAACAGTACTTCATTTGCAGACTAATACCCTACTGGCCATTTAAATTGCTACACCAAGAAGAAATGCAGATGATAAATGGGTATTCATTGGACAAATATATTATACTGGAACTGACATGTCATTACATTTTCACGCAATTTGGATGCATAAATCCTGAGAAATCAGTACCCAGAACAACCACCTCTGGCCGTAATAACGGCCTTGATACGCCTGGGCATTGAGTCCAACAGAGCGTGGATGGCGTGTACAGGTACAGCTGCCCATGCAGCTTCAACACGACACCACAGTTCATCAAGACTAGTGACTGGCATATTGTGACGAGCCAGTTGCTCGCCTACCATTGACCAGACATTTTCAATTGGTGAGAGATCTGGAGAATGTGCTGGCCAGGGCAGCAATCGAACATTTTCTGTCTCCAGAAAGGCCCGTACAGGACCTGCAACGTGCGGTCGTGCATTATCCTGCTGAAATGTAGGGTTTCACAGCGATCGAATGAAGGGTGGAGCCACGGGTCGTAACACATCTGAAATGTAACGTCCACTGTTCAAAATGATGTCATTGCGAACAAGAGGTGACCGAGACATGTAACCAATGGCACCCCATGCCATCACACCGGGTGATACGCCAGTATAGCGATGACGAATACACGCTTCCAATGTGCGTTCACCACGATGTTGCCAAACATGGATGCGACCATCATGATGCAGTAAAAAGAACCTGGATTCATCTGAAAAAATGACGTTTTGCCATTTGTGCACCCAGGTTTGTCATTGAGTACACCATCGCAGGCGCTCCTGTCTGTGATGTAGCATCAAGGGTAACCGCAGCCGTGGTCTCCGAGCTGATAGTCCATGTTGCTGCAAACATCATCGAAATGATCGTGCAGATGTTTGTTGTCTTCCAAACATCCCCATCTGTTGACTCAGGGATCGAGACGTGGCTGCACGATCCATTACAGCCATGCGGATAAGATGCCCGTCATCTCGACTGCTAGTAATACGAGGCCATTGGGATCCAGCATGGCGTTCCATATTACCCTCCTGAACCCACCGATTCCATATTCTGCTAACAGCCATTGGATCTCAACCAACGCGAGCAGCAATGTCGCGATACGATAAACCACAATCACGATAGGCTACAATCCGACCTTTATCAGTCAGAAACGTGATGGTACGCATTTCTCCTCCTTACACGAGGTATCACAACAATGATTCATGAGGCAATGCCAGTCAACTGCTGTTTGTGTATAAGAAATCAGTTGGAATCTTTTCTCATGTCAGCACGTTGTAGGTGTCGCCATCGGCGCCAACCTTGTGTGAATGCTCTGAAAAGCTAATCATTTGCATGTCACAGCATCTTCTTCCTGTTGGTTAAATTTCGTGACTGTAGCACATCATCTTCATGGTGTAGCAATTTTAATGGCCAGTAGTGTAATTATTGCTGCATGAATTGTATTTTTTAGGTTGGTTAATACCCCAAAGTTCAAATGACAACAAACAAGCCATTAATGCTTATATTCCCCTGGACACCAGGTCATGCATTGACGTGTGGATACATGGACACAAACCAGATAGTCTGTACAGACAGGCACAGTCCACTTTGTGATGCATTTATTTGAGGGAGTACCCAAAAAAAACTGTACTGACAGGCACAGTCCACTTTGTGATGCAGTTATTTGAGGGAGTAACCAAAAAAAAAAGAAAAGAAAAAAAAAGTTTCCATGGGCGGAGCTCGTGTAGTATGCATTTCTGCCACTAGGCGTCTACAGCAGAACTAATTACCAGTTCAGTGCCACCTGTGTTGTCGATTCTTCTGTTCACCTGCAGTGACTGTTTCTGCTAGCGGTGTTTTGTTCTTTATGATGGCAAGTTTAAGTGAACAACAAGCAGCTGTGAAATTTTGTTTTCTACTGAGTAAAAATGCTGCTGAAACTGTTTTAATGTTGAAAACAGCTTAACAAGATGATGCTATGGGTAAAACTCAAGTGTACAAGTGGTTTGCTGGATTTAAAAATGGTGACATGTCTCATACTGGACGTCCATCAACTGCTCAAATTGACGAAAATATTGAAAAAATTTCTGAGCTTGTGCTCATAGACCATCGACAGACAATTGATCAACTGTCTGAGATTAGTGAGTTATCTTGGAGCTTAGTAAAGTGAATATTAACAAAAAATTTGGAAATGAAAAGGGTTGTTGTCAAGTTTGTTTCTGAATCAAAAGGAATGTCAAATTGAAACATGCCATGCTTCAAAACAGCAGCTTGAAAGTGACCCAGATTTTCTGTCAAACATCATTACTGTTGATGAGTCATGGTGCTATGGTTATGACCCAGAAACAAAGCAACAGTCAAGCCAATGGAAAATGCCATCATCACTTCATCCAAAAAAATGCGTCAAGTCAAATCAAACATCAAAACAATGCTTATTTGCTTTTTTGATGTCAAGGGCATAGTCCATTCAGAGTCTGCTCTACCAGTTCCGACCACCAATCAAATTTTTTATGTGGAAGTTTTAAGAAGATTGCACAACAGTGTTCATCAAAAAAGACCCAATTTGTGGCAGACAGGAGACTGTTCTTCCACCACAGCGACACACCTTCACACACAGAAATTTTTGCTAGACAGTTTTTGGCTAAAAATGGCATGGTTCTGCTGCCCCA